>NC_051309.1:117472999-117776029 GCF_015220235.1 Choloepus didactylus | reverse complement strand
CAGAAAACTTGTAACTGATCAAAATATTTCAGATAATTGGATCATTGACAGTGGTGCCGTTTCTGACTGGAATGTGGGCCAGTCACCAGATCCAAGAGCTGTAAGCTGCCTAAGAAATCATGGCAGTAATACAGCCCATAAAGCAAGACAGGTTACCAAAGAAGACTTTGCCACATTTGATTATATACTGTGTATGGATGAAAGCAATCTGAGAAACAAGCTTCATAAGGGAATCCCCAAGATTGAGGACTCAGCCATCTAATTGGTAGTCCTCAGTGCTTGTGAGAATATCAGTAATTCTCCAGAGATCTGAATAGAAAAGGTAGTGCAGTTAAAAACCGCAAAGCAAAAATTGAACTACTTGGGAGCTATGATCCACAAAAACAATTTATTATTGAGGATCCCTATTATGGGAATGACTCCGACTTTGAGACTGTTTACCAGCAGTGCGTTAGGTGCTGCAAAGCATTTTTGGAGAAGTCACAGTAAAGCTGCATCCATTCATTGCTGAAGGCCAACAATGATTCACATCTTAAACAGTGATGTTCTAGGTTTTTCAGTCAATCAGTGTGTTAAAAGTGTAGTGCTTCATAGCTCATGGCCACAACTTTTTTTTTCAGTTGACTTATTGTTTTTTTATCTTAAAAAATAATTGTAGATGGAAATCAATGTTGTGTTTGGCAGAAGAATTAATAAAAATCTTTGATTCAGACAGTTTATGGGGTACATTAAATGTTCTTAAATAAGTTGGACCACTTATCTTGCCCCAATTACAAAAAGAGTGGAACAAGCAGAACAGTAGAACCACAAAATACTATGTTCTGTGTGTGTTTTATAACAATCATTTCTTTCCAGTGTTTAACCTTAAGGTACTAATCCAGTGATGGCTATCTTTCTAATATGCTTAATAAGTAATTAAAACATCACTTTCAGGCCCAAGTCAATATCTGAGCCCTATGAGACTTTTAAATAATTTACCTCTTTATTAAGTAGATATGTATAACTTGATGGACAGATGTCCTCTATTCACCTACACTACCTCTCTTTTTTACCCCAGGGCGTCTTACTGAATTAGAAATTCCTAATCATAGGGCTTCATAATCTTGATTGGAAGTATTTTGACTCACACATGCCCAGAGTGCACACTTGAATGTTAGAAGGATAGGAAAGAAAAATGATTTATGGTATGGAATAAATCTTTAGCATTATTCTTAATTTTTATCTAGTTTATTTCATGAGGAAATCTTTTTCACTCCCATTTGGACCACCTTGCCTCTGAAAATTTATATCCAGAAAGGACACTGTATGCTGTTTCCTCTTATGCTCACTTGACAAATGTGTCTGTTTTATATGCACATATAACCCAAATGTCAAATATTACATATTGGGTTAGATGGGAAAAATAGTTTAAAAAGCTGGAAAAAGAGATTTCTGTTATGTCGAAGCCCTTAAATAATGTGTTAAGTGTTCTTTTATCACTGTTTCATTTATAGGAGAATATAGGTAATTTCTGTGTACTTTGAGATAACTGTAATTTCAAATTCATTTGGAGATATATATATATATCAGAGAAGGTAGTTTTCAAAATAAACTGGGGAGTATAAAAATATAAGTATATGTCTACCTGCCTTTTTATTGACAAATGAAGAAGCATTAAAAGTCAATGCCTGTATTTTCCCTTTCAATTGATGTGTTATGTTACATAAGCATATTTATCTTTGATGTTAGGAAGTAAAATGATGAAAATGAGCACATTGCTTCCACATATAATAATGTCTAACTTGTGAAAGAAGTTAGAGATCACTGAAACCAGAATGTGCTATATTCTTTGTACTTGCCTATTATCCGTTAGTGGAGCATGATAGTTCCGTTGTTTGATTCCAGCTTCTCTCTCTTCCAACTTACATATGGTACCTCCCAAATTATGCCCCCGCATAGCACAGTTAGGTAATTGATCATATTAATTTGCTAAACTTCTGCATTCATAGTGATCTGAAATCCTAAGAAAACTTAAAAAACAATATTCATCCAAAGGCTAAAAGAATATTAAGAGTTTTAAAAGAATAAATGATGTGAAACTTTGGTTAGGGCATTTATTTCTCCTGGGTCTCATTTGGTATGTATGGAACACTTGTATCTTAAAACTCACTTGTGCCTGATGTTTTATTTGTCCTTTATTATGAGAGTTATCTTTCCTGCCACTCCACCAAGAAAAGTATGAGAAGACAAAAAGGACCACAGTAATGTGATTACTGAAAGACTTGGTAACCATTTTTCTAGCTCCATAGTAATTTCAGTGACCTAATGGAATTACTTGATGACAGTCTTACTCTAAAAAACTATTCCTAGGAGATGACAAAAATCTGAATTTGATCATTGTACCCCTAAAATGTAAAGATTCAGAAGAAAATGTCAAGTAATTAACTGCAATTAGAAAGAATTAAGGATGCTTCAAAAGTTACACCCTGCCCTATCATTTTAGTAATTGCTTAATGAATCCCAAAGAAATTTCTTACTTTTTTCTGTGCATTTATGTTTATAGATAAAATCATATATTTGTTTAGTTTTTACATAGCTATTTTTAAATACTGATATTCAAACTAATTGTCATACATTAATGTTAAGTTATATCCAGTTTCATCTGTTTATAAGATCATAGGAACACAGAAACTCATTGTTCTGCTGAATTCAAGTTAACCTTTTAAAATTGGATCCAGTCAGATGAATTTAAAAATATATCTACATGTAAAAATCTGGGACTATTTAGAAATTTTATGGTCTCAGTTTGTGTTTTCATAATTACAAAATCATGGGAAATTCAGGGATGCAAGCTTATTTGAATATTTGCTACTAGATCAGGTCCTATTGGGGTCTTGCTTAAGAAATCCTGTCACTGATCTGTAATGGCCTCTACTGTTAAAAAAAAAACAAGGAATTTAATTGTCCCTTACAGGGATTTTTAGCCTTTTAAGTTCTATTTATTTATGCTTTATATATTCTGTAGCATTCTGTTGGTGTAATAATTTGAATTGATTTGTAGAACAGGGATTCCCAGTAATTAACTTATTAGAGAGGAAGTAAAGAATCACCTTGAAGACAATTCATTATAATAAACACTTTAGTTATTGGGTTTATTTACAGTATTTACATATTGCACAATAGCTGGAATACTAATTTACATTTATTATACAAAGAACAATTGAAATTAGCCTTGACACGGTTGTTCACAGATTTACACTCTGCTGTCTCCAAAATATGACTGATGTTTTCTTTTTCATTCATGCAGTTTCAAATAATACTCTGGAAATTTAATTTTAAAAATGCCAAATCATAGTATACACTATATGAAAATATAGTTCCAGGTTCTGCTTATGTTTCTAAAGAAATATTCTCTGCAATTTCAACTGGCCAGGAAAAAGTATCATTTGTGGAACTATACATTAAATGTGGAGTGTTATCTTTTTCTAAAACAAAGAGTGGTATTACTGTAAGGTATACTAATGTACAGACATATTTGCAAACTGCCAACAACATACAAAACTCAAAGGAATTATGGAAGTGTCTGCAAAAATAAATCTCTTGTTCACAAGGGAATCTATTTTTCTGTTGGTTTCCAAGGCACTTTGCATGGTTCTTGGTGTGTTGCTCCTTTACCACTCATTGCTGAAAATAAAGACATTCATTGTGTAATTACTTGGTGTCATATAACTATTTCTATAAATTAAAATTATGTAACAACTTTTTTATAAACATGAAAAATATCAATGTCCATATATATTTCTCTGTTCCAAAGAAGCATAATCTATTTTGTTTTGGAAAATAACTTAGTTATGTAGTTATGTATCTGCCATATAATTGGTACTCAATTTACTGAAGGAATGTAAATCAAATAAAAGTTAATGTTTATTAATGTTTAAAAAAAAAAAAAAAACAAACAGAACAGTTCAACATTCCTAGAGGACGAACAGGGAAAAGAAAGCTTTCTACTGGGGTGTGGAACAATTGCACAAATAATGCAATCTCAAAAAAAATGTATTATCTATCCAGGGCAAGAATCAGATGAATAAGAGCTGAAAAAAATTCTGATCAGCTACACACAAGCTCCTCTAAAGGTTTAAAACAAGTTGAACCAAGTATCAAAGAAAAGCTTTAGCACAAAGCAATCAACAAGAAAACCATAGGCAAGTGAAAGAAACTGACCTCCAGAGTAAGCTCACTAAGAAAATGAGATGTCTAGACACCAGAAAACAATTACAAGCCATTCAAAGAAAGAGGAAGATATGATCTAGTCAAAGGAACAAACTAGAACTTCAGATGAGATAACAGGATTTCAAACAACTATTCAGTGATGTTCAAACAAATCTAAATTTGATTTAAGGAGATAAAGGGGAAAAAAGGCAAAAGAGATAAAGGATATTAAGAAGACAATGGATAAGCATAAAGAATAATTCAGAAGAATGCAAAAAAAAAACCCCACAAAATTTATGGGAATGAAAGGCACAAAAGAAAAGATAAAAGAATACACAAGAGGCATGTGACAGCAGGTTTGAAACGGCAGGAGAAAAGATCAGTGATCTGAAGGATAGGACATCCAAAATCCTCTAGACAAAAGAACAGGCAGAGAAAAGAATGGAAAAAAGGGAGCAGGGTCTCAGGGAATTGAAGGGCATCATGAAGAGCACAAATCATTGGTATTCCATAATAAGAAGAGAGGGGAAAGGAGGCAGAAAGAATATTTGAAGAAATAATGGCCAGAAATGTCCCAATTCTTAGGAAAGACACAAAGGTGCATGTCTAAGAAGCACAGCATTCTCCAAACAGTATAAATCCTAACAGACCTACTCCAAGACACATACTAATCAAAACATCAAATGCCAAAGGCAAAGAGAGAATTCTGAAAGCAGCAAGAGAAAAGTGACCCATCACATTCAAGGGACACACGAAAAGACTACCTCTCAATTTCCCATCAGAAACAATGGAGACAAGAAGGCAGTGGTATAACATATTAAGGTACTGAAAGAGAAAAAGTGCCAGGCAAGAATTCTTTATCCAGCAGAACTGCCCTTCAAAAATGAGGGCGAGTTTAAAATATTCACAGATAAACAAAAACTGAAAGAGTTCATGAACAAGAGACCTATCCTACAATAAATACTGAAAAGAGTGCTACAGGCTGAAAGGAAAAGACAGGATAGAGAGGCTTGGAAGAGAGTGCAGAAATGAAGAGTTTCAGTAAGCAAAGTAAAAGAGTAAAAAAAAAAAGAGAGACAAAAATAAGATGACATATAAAAACCAAAGGATAAAATGGCTGAAGTAAGTACTGCCTTACTATTGAATGCAATAACATTGACTGTTAATGGATTAAACACCCCAATCAAAAGACAAAGAGAGGCAGAATAGATAACATAAAAAATATGATCCATCAATATGCCACCTACAAGAGACTCATCTTAGACCCATTGAAAGTGAAAGGCTGGTAAAATATATTCCATGCAAACAATAAACAGAAAAGAACTGGGGTAGCTAGAAATAATAATCATAAATATTCATGTACCTAACCAGGGTGCCCCAAAATACGTGAGGCAAACACTGGCAACACTGAAGAGAAAAACAGATGTATCAATACACAACTCTCATCAATGTATAGAACACCTAGGCAGGGGATCAATAAAAAAACAGAGAACTTGAATATTATGATAAATGAACTAGACCTAACAAGACATTTACAGAACATTATACCCTACAACAGCAGGATACACATTCTTCTCAAGTGCTCATGGATCATTCTCCAGGATAAACCACATGCTGGGTCACAAAACAAGTCTCAATAAATTTAATAAGACTGAAATAATACAAAGCGCTTTCTCTGATCATAATGGAAACAATCTAGAAATCAATAACAGGCAGAGAAATGGAAAAGTCACAAATATATGGAGGTGAAACAACACACTCCTAAAACATCAGTGGGTCAAAGAAAAAATTACAAGAGAAATCAGTAAATATCCTGAGACAAAGAAAAACAAGAACACAGCATATCAAAACATGGGATGCAGCAAAGGTAGTGCTGGAAAGGAAATTTATAGTAATAAATGCCTACATTAAAAAAGAAGAAAGAGCTAAAATCAAAGACCTAACTGCACACCTCAAGGAACTACAAAAAGAATAGCAAATTAACCCAAAGCAAGCAGAAGGAAGGAAATAACAAAGATTAGTGCAGAAATACATGAAATTGAGAATTGAAAAACAATAGAGAATCAATAAAACCAAAGCTGGTTCTCTGAGAAAACCAATAAAATTGACAAACCCTTTGCTAGACTGACAAAGAAAAAAAGAGAGAAGATGCAAATATATAAAACCAGAAATGAGAGGGAGGACAATACTACTGACCCCACAGACATAAAAAAGACCATAAAAGGATACTATCAACAACTGTATGCCAACAAATAAGGTAAAATGGACAATTTCCTAGATACACATGAAAAACCTATTCTGATTCTAGAAGAAATAGAAGACTTCAGCAAAGTAATCACAAATAAATAGACTGAAATGGTCATCAAAAACCTCCCAACAAATAAAACCCTGGACCAGATGATTTCTCAGGTGATTTCTACCAATCATCCCAAGAATTAATACCAATCCTGCTCAAACTCCTCCAAAAAATTTAAGAGGAGGAAACATGAACTAACTCATTCTATGAAGCCAACATCATCCTAATACCAAGCCAGATAAAGATACTACAAGAGAAGAAAATTACAGACCAATTTCTCTAATGAATATAGATGCAAAAATCCTCAACAAAATACCAGCAAATTGAATCCAACAGCACAATAAAAGAATTAGATACCCTGATCAAGTGGGTTTTATCCCAGGTATGCAAGGGTGGTTCAACACAAGAAAACCAACTAATGTAATAACCCACAAATCAAATTAAAGGGGAAAAACCACATGATCGATCTTAGATGGTGGCATAGAGAGGAGTGGAAGCTAAGTAGTCCCCCGAAACAACTTAAAAAAAACCAGAAACAACTAGTAAATAATCCAGAATAACTGCAGGGGGACAAATGTGACAATCCACTCATCATACACCAACCTGAATTGGGAGGAATACCTGAGATCACAGCATAAATTCTGTAAGTAAAAACTACGGATCCAAATTGGGAGACCCCTCCCCCACAGCCCGAGCTACAAAGCCTTGTGGTGCCAGAGAGAAGCTTTCTCCCAGCAAGCGAATATAGCTCAGCTGAGCTCCAACTGGGGTTTCAATTAGCGAGCGTGAACTACTCACTACGAGGTACGAATCCCCAACAAGTAGACAGAGGCTTTGGGTGACGACTGACCTTGGAGAGCTGGAGGGTCACCTTGGACTAACTCTGTTCCTTTTTTGACTAAGTGGAGAAAGCCTCAGCCATTTTCAGTCCCCAGTTCTGTGACCCAGACAAGGGTATAGCACAGGCAGAGAGAGACCACTGAAATGCTAATGACCTCCCCCTAAGGCGTCTATCTTCTCTAAGAGGAAAGGGGTGGAGCCCAGCTCTACTACCTGCCTTTCATTCAGAACTTACACCAGTCAAGAATTATAGGCTAATCTTTGCATCAGGCAGAGAGCACCCCTGCACGGCCCAGCGGCCCGCGGCTTCCCCTGAGGGACGACACGCACTAGTGGCATAGCACAGCCTTCCCTCAGCAGAGGTCCTGTAAGATCACAGCTGAGAAGGGGGCCCGCTCAGAAAACCCAGGGACGCTACATCAATGCCGGTGGTTTGTGGGTCAGCGACAGAGAAAATCTGGGGCAAAACTGAAATGAAGGTTTAGACTCTTGCAACAGCCTTGAATCTCTGGGAACACCTGGGAGGTTTGAATATTAAAGTTGCCCTGCCTCCCTGACCACCCAGACACATGCCCCACGTTCAGGTCAGACAGCTCCAAAAACAAACCCAAACTGAGTTCACCAACTGAATCCCACAAAAATCATTTCCCCACACACCACAGAGAGTTGGGGAGAAATGACGAGGGGTATAGGTGACTCGCAGATGCCACCTGCTGGTTAGATGGAGAAAGTGTATGCCACCAACTTGTATTTCTGAAAAATTAGATTGGTATTTTTTTTACAACTTGAAAGAACCCTATCAAGCAAAGCAAATGCCAAGAGGCCAAAAACAACAGAAAATCTTAAGGCATATGATAAAACCAGATGATACGCAGAACCCGATCCCAAACACCCAAATCAAAATATCAGAAGAGACACAGTACTTGGCACAATTAATCAAACAATTACAATCGAGGAATGAAAACAGGGCACAGGATATAAAAGACATGAAGAAGACCATGGAACAGGATAAAAGGGACATAAAGAAGACCCTAGAAGAGCATAAAGAAGAAATTGCAAGATTAAATAAAAAATAGAAGATCTTACAGAAATAAAAAATTGATGGCCAAATTAAAAAGACTCTGGATACTCATAATACAAGATTAGAGGGGAGGCGGGGCAAGATGGCAGACTGGTGAGCTGTATGTTTTAGTTACTCCTCCAGGAAAGTAGGTAGAAAGCCAGGAACTGCGTGGACTGGACACCACAGAGCAATCTGTCTTTGGGCATACTTCATACAACACTCATGAAAATGTCGAACTGCTGAGATCAGCGAAATCTGTAAGTTTTTGCGGCCAGGGGACCCGCGCCCCTCCCTGCCAGGCTCAGTCCCGTGGGAGGAGGGGCTGTCAGCTCCGGGAAGGACAAGGGAGAACTGCAGTGGCAGCCCTTATCGGAAACTCATTCTACTGATCCAGACTCCAACCATAGATAGACTGAGACCAGACACCACAGAATCTGAGAGCAGCCAGCCCAGCAGAGAGGAGACAGGCATAGAAAAAAAAAAACAACACGAAAAACTCCAAAATAAAAGCAGAGGATTTTTGGAGTTCTGCTGAACACAGAAAGGGGAAGGGCGGAGCTCAGGCCCTAAGGTGCATATGCAAATCCCGAAGAAAAGCTGATCTCTCTGCCCTGTGGACCTTTCCTTAATGGCCCTGGTTGCTTTGTCTCTTAGCATTTCAATAACCCATTAGATCTCTGAGGAGGGCCCTTTTTTTTTTTTTTTTTTTTTTTTTAATCCTTTTTTCTTTTTCTAAAACAATTACTCTAAGAAGCCCAATACAGACAGCTTCAGAGACTTTCAATTTGGGCAGGTCAAGTCAAGAGCAGAACTAAGAGAGCTCTGAGACAAAAGGCAATAATTCAGTGGCTGAGAAAATTCACTAAACACCACAACTTCCCAAGATAAGGGGGGTGTCCGCTCACAGCCACCATCCTGGTGGACAGGAAACACTCCTGCCCATCGCCAGCCCCATAGCCCAGAGCTGCCCCAGACAACCCAGTGTGACGGAAGTGCTTCAAATAACAGGCACACACCACAAAACTGGGCGTGGACATTAGCCTTCCCTGCAACCTCAGCTGATTGTCCCAGAGTTGGGAAGGTGGAGCAGTGTGAATTAACAAAGCCCCATTCAGCCATCATTTCAGCAGGCTGGGAGCCTCCCTACACAGCCCAGCAGCCCAGAACTGCCCTGGGGGGACGGCATTCACCTGTGACATAGCACAGTCATCCCTCAACAGAGGACCCGGGGTGCACAGCCTGGAAGAGGGGCCCACTTGCAAGTCTCAGGAGCCATACGCCAATACCAAGGACTTGTGGGTCAGTGGCAGAGACAAACTGTGGCAGGACTGAACTGAGGGATTAGACTATTGCAGCAGCTTTAAAACTCTAGGATCACCAGGGAGATTTGATTGTTAGGGCCACCCCCCCCTCCCCGACTGCCCAGAAACACGCCCCACATACAGGGCAGGCAACACCAACTACACACGCAAGCTTGGTACACCAATTGGGCCCCACAAGACTCACTCCCCCACTCACCAAAAAGGCTAAGCAGGGGAGAACTGGCTTGTGGAGAACAGGTGGCTCGTGGACGCCACCTGCTGGTTACTTAGAGAAAGTGTACTCCACGAAGCTGTAGATCTGATAAATTAGAGATAAGGACTTCAATAGGTCTACAAACCCTAAAAGAACCCTATCAAGTTCAGCAAATGCCACGAGGACAAAAACAACAGAAAATTATAAAGCATATGAAAAAACCAGACGATATGGATAACCCAAGCCCAAGCACCCAAACCAAAAGACCAGAAGAGACACAGCACCTAGAGCAGCTACTCAAAGAACTAAAGATGAACAATGAGACCACAGTACGGGATATAAAGGAAATCAAGAAGACACTAGAAGAGCATAAAGAAGACATTGCAAGACTAAATAAAAAAATGGATGATCTTATGGAAATTAAAGAAACTGTTGACCAAATTAAAAAGATTCTGGACACTCATAGTACAAGACTAGAGGAAGTTGAACAACGAATCAGTGACCTGGAAGATGACAGAATGGAAAATGAAAGCATAAAAGAAAGAATGGGGAAAAAAATTGAAAAAATCGAAATGGACCTCAGGGATATGATAGATAATATAAAACATCCTAATATAAGACTCACTGGTGTTCCAGAAGGGGAAGAAAAGGGTAAAGGTCTAGGAAGAGTATTCAAAGAAATTGTTGGGGAAAACTTCCCAAATCCTCTAAACAACATAAATACACAAATCATAAATGCTCAGCGAACTCCAAATAGAATAAATCCAAATAAACCCACTCCGAGACATATTCTGATCACACTGTCAAACACGGAAGAGAAGGAGCAAGTTCTGAAGGCAGCAAGAGAAAAGCAATTCACCACATACAAAGGAAACAGCATAAGACTAAGTAGTGACTACTCAGCAGCCACCATGGAGGCGAGAAGGCAGTGGCACGATATATTTAAAATTCTGAGTGAGAAAAATTTCCAGCCAAGAATACTTTATCCAGCAAAGCTCTCCTTCAAATTTGAGGGAGAGCTTAAATTTTTCACAGACAAAGAAATGCTGAGAGAATTTGCTAACAAGAGACCTGCCCTACTGGAGATACTAAAGGGAGCCCTACAGACAGAGAAACAAAGACAGGACAGAGAGACTTGGAGAAAGGTTCAGTACTAAAGAGGTTCGGTATGGGTACAATAAAGGATACTAATAGAGAGACGGGGAAAATATGACAAACATAAACCAAAGGATAAGATGGCCGATTCAAGAAATGCCTTCATGGTTATAACATTGAATGTAAGTGGATTAAACTCCCCAATTAAAAGATATAGATTCGCAGAATGGATCAAAAAAAATGAACCATCAATATGCTGCATACAAGAGACTCATCTTAGACACAGGGACACAAAGAAACTGAAAGTGAAAGGATGGAAAAAAATATTTCATGCAAGCTACAGCCAAAAGAAAGCAGGTGTAGCAAGATTAATCTCAGATAAAATAGACTTCAAATGCAGGGATGTTTTGAGAGACAAAGAAGGCCACTACTTACTAATAAAAGGGGCAATTCAGCAAGAAGAAATAACAATCGTAAATGTCTATGCACCCAATCAAGGTGCCACAAAATACATGAGAGAAACACTGGAAAAACTAAAGGAAGCAATTGATGTTTCCACAATAATTGTGGGAGACTTCAACACATCACTCTCTCCTATAGATAGATCAACCAGACAGAAGACCAATAAGGAAATTGAAAACCTAAACAATCTGATAAATGAATTAGATTTAACAGACATATACAGGACATTACATCCCAAATCACCAGGATACACATACTTTTCTAGTGCTCACGGAACTTTCTCCAGAATAGATCATATGCTGGGACATAAAACAAGCCTTAATAAATTTAAAAAGATTGAAATTATTCAAAGCACATTCTCTGACCACAATGGAATACAATTAGAAGTCAATAACTATCAGAGACTTAGAAAATTCACAAATTCCTGGAGGCTAAACAACACACTCCTAAACAATCAGTGGGTTAAAGAAGAAATAGCAAGAGAAATTGCTAAATATATAGAGACGAATGAAAATGAGAACACAACATACCAAAACCTATAGGATGCAGCAAAAGCAGTGCTAAGGGGGAAAATTATAGCACTAAACGCATATATTAAAAAGGAAGAAAGAGCCAAAATCAAAGAACTAATGGATCAACTGAAGAAGCTAGAAAATGAACAGCAAACCAATCCCAAACCAAGTAGAAGAAAAGAAATAACAAGGATTAAAGCAGAAATAAATGACATAGAGAACAAAAAAACAATAGAGAGGATAAATAGCACCAAAAGTTGGTTCTTTGAGAAGATCAACAAGATTGACAAGCCCCTAGCTAGACTGACAAAATCAAAAAGAGAGAAGACCCATATAAACAAAATAATGAATGAAAAAGGTGACATAACTGCAGATCCTGAAGAAATTAAAAAAATTATAAGAGGATATTATGAACAACTGTATGGCAACAAACTGGACAATGTAGAAGAAATGGACAATTTCCTGGAAACATATGAACAACCTAGACTGACCAGAGAAGAAATAGAAGACCTCAACCAACCCATCACAAGCAAAGAGATCCAATCAGTCATCAAAAATCTTCCCACAAATAAATGCCCAGGGCCAGATGACTTCACAGGGGAATTCTACCAAACTTTCCAGAAAGAACTGACACCAATCTTACTCAAACTCTTTCAAAACATTGAAGAAAAGGGAACACTACCTAACTCATTTTACGAAGCTAACATCAATCTAATACCAAAACCAGGCAAAGATGCTACAAAAAAGGAAAACTACCGGCCAATCTCCCTAATGAATATAGATGCAAAAATCCTCAACAAAATACTTGCAAATCGAATCCAAAGACACATTAAAAATATCATACACCATGACCAAGTGGGATGCATTCCAGGCATGCAAGGATGGTTCAACATAAGAAAAACAATCAATGTATCACAACACATTAAAAACTCGAAAGGGAAAAATCAATTGATCATCTCAATAGATGCTGAAAAAGCATTTGACAAAATCCAACATCCCTTTTTGATAAAAACACTTCAAAAGGTAGGAATTGAAGGAAACTTCCTCAACATGATAAAGAGCATATATGAAAAACCCACAGCCAGCATAGTACTCAATGGTGAGAGACTGAAAGCCTTCCCTCTAAGATCAGGAACAAGACAAGGATGCCCGCTGTCACCACTGTTATTCAACATTGTGCTGGAAGTGCTAGCCAGGGCAATCCGGCAAGACAAAGAAATAAAAGGCATCCAAATTGGAAAAGAAGAAGTAAAACTGTCATTGTTTGCAGACGATATGATCTTATATCTAGAAAACCCTGAGAAATCGACGATACAGCTACTAGAGCTAATAAACAAATTTAGCAAAGTAGCGGGATACAAGGTTAATGCACATAAGGCAGTAATGTTTCTATATGCTAGAAATGAACAAACTGAAGAGACACTCAAGAAAAAGATACCATTTTCAATAGCAACTAAAAAAATCAAGTACCTAGGAATAAACTTAACCAAAGAGGTAAAAGACCTATACAAAGAAAACTACATAACTCTACTAAAAGAAATAGAAGGGGACCTTCAAAGATGGAAAAATATTCCATGTTCATGGATAGGAAGGCTAAATGTCATTAAGATGTCAATTCTACCCAAACTCATCTACAGATTCAATGCAATCCCAATCAAAATTCCAACAACCTACTTTGCAGACATGGAAAAGCTAGTTATCAAATTTATTTGGAAAGGGAAGATGCCTCGAATTGCTAAAGACACTCTAAAAAAGAAAAACGAAGTGGGAGGACTTACACTCCCTGACTTTGAAGCTTATTATAAAGCCACAGTTGCCAAAACAGCATGGTACTGGCACAAAGATAGACATATAGATCAATGGAATCGAATTGAGAATTCGGAGATAGACCCTCAGATCTATGGCCGACTGATCTTTGATAAGGCCCCCAAAGTCACTGAACTGAGTCATAATGGTCTTTTCAACAAATGGGGCTGGGAGACTTGGATATCCATATCCAAAAGAATGAAAGAGGACCCCTACCTCACCCCCTACACAAAAATTAACTCAAAATGGACCAAAGATCTCAATATAAAAGAAAGTACCATAAAACTCCTAGAAGATAATGTAGGAAAACATCTTCAAGACCTTGTATTAGGCGGCCACTTTCTAGACTTTACACCCAAAGCACAAGCAACAAAAGAGAAAATAGATAAATGGGAACTCCTCAAGCTTAGAAGTTTCTGCACCTCAAAGGAATTTCTCAAAAAGGTAAAGAGGCAGCCAACTCAATGGGAAAAAATTTTTGGAAACCATGTATCTGACAAAAGACTGATATCTTGCATATACAAAGAAATCCTACAACTCAATGACAATAGTACAGACAGCCCAATTATAAAATGGGCAAAAGATATGAAAAGACAGTTCTCTGAAGAGGAAATACAAATGGCCAAGAAACACATGAAAAAATGTTCAGCTTCACTAGCTATTAGAGAGATGCAAATTAAAACCACAATGAGATACCATCTAACACTGGTTAGAATGGCTGCCATGAAACAAACAGGAAACTACAAATGCTGGAAGGGATGTGGAGAAATTGGAACTCTTATTCATTGTTGGTGGGACTGTATAATGGTTCAGCCACTCTGGAAGTCAGTCTGGCAGTTCCTTAGAAAACTAGATATAGAGCTACCATTCGATCCAGCGATTGCACTTCTCGGTATATACCCGGAAGATCGGAAAGCACTGACACGAACAGATATCTGCACGCCAGTGTTCATAGCAGCATTATTCACAATTGCCAAGAGATGGAAACAACCCAAATGTCCTTCAACAGATGAGTGGATAAATAAAATGTGGTATATACACACGATGGAATACTACGTGGCAGTAAGAAGGAACGATCTCATGAAACATATGACAACATGGATGAACCTTGAAGACATAATGCTGAGTGAAATAAGCCAGGCACAAAAAGAGAAATATTATATGCTACCACTAATGTGAACTTTGAAAAATGTAAAACAAATGGTTTATAATGTAGAATGTAGGGGAACTAGCAGTAGAGAGCAATTAAGGAAGGGGGAACAATATTCCAAGAAGAACAGATAAGCTATTTAACGTTCTGGGGATGCCCAGAAATGACTATGGTCTATTAATTTCTGATGGATATAGTAGGAACAAGTTCACAGAAAGGTTGCTATATTAGGTAACTTTCTTGGGGTAAAGTAGGAACATGTTGGAAGTTAAGCAGTTATCTTAGGTTAGTTGTCTTTTTCTTACTCCCTTGTTATGGTCTCTTTGAAATGTTCTTTTACTGTATGTTTGTTTTCTTTTTAACTTTTTTTTTCATACAGTTGATTTAAAAAAGAAGGGAAAGTTAAAAAAAAAAAAAAGAAAGAAAGAAAAACAAGGAAAAAAAATGATGTAGTGCCCCCTTGAGGAACCTGTGGAGAATGCAGGGGTATTCGCCTACCCCACCTCCATGGTTGCTAACATGACCACAGACATAGGGGACTGGTGGTTTGATGGGTTGAGCCCTCTACCATAAGTTTTACCCTTGGGAAGACGGTTGCTGCAAAGGAGAGGCTAGGCCTCCCTATATTTGTGCCTAAGAGTCTCCTCCTGAATGCCTCTTTGTTGCTCAGATGTGACCCTCTCTCTCTGGCTAAGCCAACTTGAAAGGTGAAATCACTGCCCTCCCCCCTACGTGGGATCAGACACCCAGGGGAGTGAATCTTCCTGGCAACGTGGAATATGACTCCCGGGGAGGAATGTAGACCTGGCATCGTGGGACGGAGAACATCTTCTTGACCAAAAGGGGGATGTGAAAGGAAATGAAATAAGCTTCAGTGGCAGAGAGATTCCAAAACGAGCCGAGAGGTCACTCTGGTGGGCACTCTTACGCACACTTTAGACAACCCTTTTTTGGTTCTAAAGAATTGGGGTAGCTGATGGTGGATACCTGAAACTATCAAACTACAACCCAGAACCCATGAATCTCGAAGACAGTTGTATAAAAATGTAGCTTATGAGGGGTGTCAATGGGATTGGGAAAGCCATAAGGACCACACTGCACTTTGTCTAGTTTATGGATGGATGAGTAGAAAAATAGGGGAAGGAAACAAACAGACAAAGGTACCCAGTGTTGTTTTTTACTTCAATTGCTCTTTTTCACTCTAATTATTATTCTTGTTATTTTTGTGTGCGCTAATGAAGGTGTCAGGGATTGATTTAGGTGATGAATGTACAACTATGTAATGATACTGTAAACAATCGAAAGTACGATTTGTTTTGTATGACTGCGTGGTATGTGAATATATCTCAATAAAATGATGATTAAAAAAAAATCAAAAAAAAAAAAAAAAGATTAGAGGAAGGTGAACAATGACTCAGTGTCCTAGAGGTCCACAGAACAGAAAATGAAAGAACAAAAGAAAGAAAGGAGAAAAAAATCGAAAAAATCAAAAAGGATCTCAGGGATACGATAGATAAAATAAAACGTCCAAATGTGAGACTCATTGGTGTCCCAGAAGGGGAAGAGAAAGGTAAAGGTCTAGAAAGCATACTCAAAGTAATTGTCGGGGAAAACTTCCCAAACCTTCTACACGATATAAGTACACAAAGCATAAATGCCCAGCGAACTCCAAATAGAATAAATCCAAAAAAACCCACTCCAGACATATTCTGATCAGACTCTCAGATACTGAAGAGAAGGAGCAAGTTCTGAAAGCAACAAGAGAAAAGCAATTCACCACGTACAAAGGGAACAACATAAGACTAAGTAGTGACTACTCAGCGGCCACCATGGAGGCGAGCAGGCAGTGGCATGACATATTTAAAACTCTGAGAGAGAAAAATTTCCAACCAAGAATACTGTATCCAGCAAAACTCTCCTTTAAATTTGACAGAGAGCTTAAATTTTTCACAAACAAATGCTGAGAGAGTTTGCCAATAAAAGACCTGCTCTATTTCAGATACTAAAGGGAGCCCTACCAACAGAGAAACAAAGAAAGGAGAAGGAGATTTAAAGAATTTTAACAGACATATGTAGAACCAGGACACTCAATTTTCTCTAGTGATCACGGATCTTTCTCCAGAATGGACCATATGCTGGGACATAAAACAAGCCTCAATAAATTAAGAACAAAACAAAACCAAAAAAAAAAAAAAAAAAAAACAGTTGAACATACTCAAAGTACAATCTCTGACCACAATGGAATACAAATAGAAGTCAATAATTTTTGAATTGTAACTTCACTATTTACTTCCTACATGATATAAAATACACAAACTCTAATGACAAATCAGTGGTTTTGAACTCAATGTAAAATATGTAATTTTTTACAAGAACTATATAAAGGTGGGGGAATGGAGGAATATAGGTACATAGTTTATGTGTCCTATTGAAATTATGTTGGTATCAAAGAAAAACAAGAATGTTATGGATTTAAAAGTTTAATTTTAAGCCCCACAGTAAACACAAAGAAATTATCAGAGAATATGACCATAGAGATGAAAAGTCGAGTATGGGTTAAGAGAAATGGGGGAAGGGGTAACGGGAAGTGTAGGGTTGCTGTTTGAGGTGAAGGGAAATTTCTAGTAATGGATGGTGGGAAGGTGATAGCATTACAAGATTCTAAATGTGATTAATCCCACTAATGGAAGGCTAGGGAGGGGTGGAATGAGAACATATGTATATATGTTTCCACAATTGAGGGGAAAAAAAAAAAAAAGACAGTCTAAATAGATGACAATTGAATGCCAAGGAAGACCCTGGATGGGATCTGAGGATGGAGGACAGGAGGCTCAAAGGGACACAGTTGAGCCATAAGGAAAGGGAAATACAGAATGTAAGCTTTGTATCATTGTTGAATCTCTTGTACTTCTTAGCTGTGCTTAATGGGATTGCATAAAAGAATGTTCTTGTTCATGGGAATCATATATGTGAATTACAGTGTTTGTTCAAGGATGTGTGCAGCTAGCTCTCATATGTTCAGAAGACAGAGCGATAGGGAGGGAGGAAGGGAGGGAGGGACATAAATAGCAGTATGACAACATGTTAAAGTTAGTGGATCGGGGTATCGGGGGAGCAGGGTCAGGGAATGCTGGAGTTCTGCATGGGGTTTGTATTGTTTTTGCAACTGTTCCTGTAACTTTGAATTTATTTCAGAAAAAAAAAAAACAAAAACATGATCATCTCAATTGATGTGGAAAAAGCATTTGACAAAATCCAGCATCCATTCTTGACCAAAAAACCCTTCAAAAGATAGGAACAGAAAGGAACTTCCTCAACACAATAAAGGGAATATGTGAAAAACCCACAGCTAACATCATACTCAATGGTGAAACACTGAAAGCTTTCCCTCTAAGAATATGCACTGTCACCACTGTTATGCAACATTGTACGGCAAGTTCTAGCCAGAGCAGTTAAGCAAGAAAAAGAAGAAGAGGCATCCAAATTGCAAAGTAAAACTTTTACTGTTTGCAGATGACATGATCTTTTATCTAAAAAGTTCTGGAAAGTCTACAACAAAGTTACTAGAGATAATAAATGAGTTCAGCAAAGTGGCAGGGTACAAGATCAACAAGCAAAAATCAGTAATGTTTCTATATACTAGTAAGGAGCAATCTGAGGAGGAAATCAAGAAAAAAATTCCATTTACAATAGCATCTAAAAAAATCAAATACCTAAGAATAAATTTAACCAAGGATGTAAAGGACCTATACACAGAAAATTATAAAACACTGCCAAAAAAAAAAAAAAAGAAAAAGATGAAAGAAGACCTAAATAAATGGAAGGACATTCCATGTTTTGGATTGGAAGACTAAATATAGTTAAGATGTCAATTCTACCCAGATTGATTTACAGATTCAATGCAATCTTGATCAAAATTCCAGCAGCCTATTTTGAAGAAATAGAAAAGTCAATCATCAAATTTACTTGGAAGGACAAAAGGCCCCAACAGCCAAAAAAATCTTGAGAAAGAAAAACAAAGTAGGAGGACTCACACAGTTACTGACTTTAAAATATATTACAAAGCTATAACGGTCAAACAGCACAGTAATGGCATAAAGATAAGTACACTGAGTAACAGATTCAAACTGAGAGTTCATAAATAGACCCTCACATCTATGGTCAATTGATTTTTGACAAGGCTACCAAAGCCACTCAACTGGGATAGAACAGTCTCTTCAACAAATGTGCAGGGAGAACTGGTTAGCCATATCCAAAAAAATGAAAGAGGATCCCTATCTCACACCTTATACATAAATTAACTCAAAAATCAAGGACTGAAATATAAGAGTTAGGACCATAAAACTCCTAGAAGAAAACGGAGGAAAACACCTTTAAGATCTGGTGGTAGAAGGTAGTTTCTTAGACCTTACAACAAAGCACAAGAAACGAAAGGGACCTCCTCAAAACTGAATGCTTCTGTGCTTCAAAGGAGTTCATCAAGAAAGTGAAAAGGCAGCCTACTCAATGGGAGAAATATTTGGAAACCATATATCCAATAAGGGTTTAATATGCAGAAAATAAAAGAAATCCTACACTCAACAATGAAAAGACAAACAACCCAATTTAAAATGGGCAAGACCTGAAAAGACACTTTTCCAAAGAGGATACACAAATGGCTAAAAAGCACATGAAAAGAAGCACAAAATCACTAGCTATTAGGGAAATGCAAATCAAAACCACAATGAGATATTTCACACAAACTAGAATGGCCAGTACCGAAAAAACAGAAAACCACATGTGTTGGAGAGGATGTGGAGAAATAGTAACACTTATTCACTGCTGTGGGAATGTAGAATGGTGCAGCCACTGTGGAAAACAGTTGGCATCATTTGATCTGGCAACCCCACTACTAGATATACACTCAGAACTGAAAGCAGGGATGCAAAGAGATATCTGCATACCAGTGTTCACAGAGACATTATTCACAATTGCCAAGAGATGGAAACAACCCAACTGTCCATCAATTGATGAATGGATAAGCAAAATGTGGTATATACATACAATGGATTATTATTCAGCTCTAAGAAGAAATGAAGTCCTGATGCAGGAGACAACACGGATGAACCTTAAGGACATTATGTTCAATCAAATAAGCCAGACACAAAATGACAAATATTGTGGGTCTCACTAATATGAACCAATTATAAAGAGCAAACTCCTGGAGCTAAAACCTAGAGTATAGGTTACCAGGAGATATAAAGAGGGTGGAGAATAGAAAGTTGATCTTAATTTGTACAGAGTTTTTAATGAGGCTGATTGTAATTGTGTGGAAATGGATTGAGGTGATGGTAGTACATTAATGTAAGGGTAACTAACAGCGCTGAATTATGGGTGAGATTATGGTTGAAAGGGGAAGTTTAGAGTTGTGTATGCCACTAGAAGGAAAGCTAGAGGATAAAACATGGGACTGTATAACATAGTAAACCCTATTGCAAATGGTAACTGTGGTTAATTGTACAAATATAAGCATGTTTTTATGTGAACTAGAACAAATGTATGTCACTACTACAAGGTGATAATAATAGGGTGGTATATGGGGAAAAATACAACTAATGCCAACTATGGACTACAGTTAACAGTAACCTTGTAATATTCTTGCATCAATTGTAACAAAGATACACAACAATGCTAGGTCAAAATAATGGGATATATGGGGTACAGGAATTTCTTTCTCTTTGGAGTAGTGAGAATTTCTCAAACTGACTGTGCTGATGAATGCACAATTCTGTGATTATACTGAAAGCCACTGATTGTACACTTTGGATGGATCGTATGTTGTTTATACCAGAAGCCACTGACTGTACACTTAGAATGGATTATACACTTAGAATGGATTATACACTTAGAATGGATTATATGGTGTGCGAATAAAACTTATAAAAGAAATCTGGTGAAAAGAGAATGAAGTCATATGCTATCACATGTTCTAAAACTCTCACAAAATAAAGGCCATTATTCCGGTTTGCTAACGCTGTCAGAATGCAAAATACCAGAATTGGATTGGCTTTTATATAGGGGTTTATTTGGTCACGAAGTTACAGTCTCAAGGCCATAACGTGTCCAAGGTAAGGCATCAACAATAGGGTACCTTCACTGGAGAAAGGACATTGGCATACAGAAAACCTCTGTTAGCTGGGAAGGCACGTGGCTGGCGTCTGCTTGCTCCCAGGTAGCGTTTCAAAATGGCATTCTCCAAACGTCAGCTTTCAATGGCTGTCTTCAAAATGTCTGTCTCTGTAAGTTGCAGCACCGAGGTCCTTCTGTTTGTGAGCTATTTTATAGTACTCAGGTAAACTAATCAAGACTCACACTGAATGGGCGGGTCCACACCTCCATGGAAATAATCTTAATCAAAGGTATTACCCACAATTGGGTGGGTCACATCTCCATGGAAACATCCAATCAAGAGGTCACACCCTAATCAAAATGATTAATCAATCTGCCCTCACAAGACTGCATCAAAGAATATGGCTTTTTCTGGGGGACATAATACATGCAAACTGGCACAGCCATTAATTGACCAGTAAGTAGGAGAAACTCCGGATGTGAAAGATAAATAATAAATCAGAAAGGGTGTACAAGACCAACTTTTAATGATGACCTCAATACCAAGAGACCTTTCCAAAAGAACTGTTGCATCATCGTCTCCTTCATCTGCAGCTACTGTTACCACAAATCCCAATATAGGGTGGCTCTGGCACACCCAACCAGAACTTCTAAAAAATATAAATCTCATATACATATATGTAGTGCAACACGTACACACTTTTTTAATGTCCTTTTTTTCCTTACCATAACAAGATATATCCTATTTGTCATATCATACCTCAAGGGTTTAAAAGCCTTTTGTGTGTATGGAACACCCAAAGTCCATTAGAACACAGTGTAGAAACCCCTCATCTAACCCAACACTTCCACTTTACTGAGGAAAGGAACAGGAACTAAAGCAGGAAAATTACCCACCTAAGATCACATACAGACACTGTAGTGCTTTATCTAAAATATCATTCTGGTGTAACATACTACTGTCTATATCACTTATCTCTTTCAAACTCTTCATGGGCTCCCCAATACCAAGAATAAAACCCAACCTCCTATACCTGGCACACAAGGCCCTCTGTCATCGGGATTCAAACCTTCCACAGACACACCTCTCACTCTTGACTGATGCAGTGACACCACGATGTCCCCCACCTGCTGCTGCCTCTCACCCCCAGGCCTTTGCTTAGCCACGCCTTCTCCCCAACACTAGCAGCACTTCCAGGAGGCCCCCTAAGGTCCTCTCAGTCCCAGGCTAGGTATCAACCTGGGTTCCTGTAATACCAGTGGATGTCCTCACTACTGCACCCACCACAGGGTATTCTGATCATACCCCATGTGTTGTCTCCCCAATACCCAACAGTACATTCCTGACTAAATGTTAGTCATCTTTGCATGCTGGGTACCTCGCCCCTGCCAGGCTGTGATGGACCCTCAAGAAATGCTGGTAAGCCCAAGATGAGATGGGGGGCTCCTGATTTCTGATCCAGGGCTCTTTCCTTTGGCCAAGAACCCTATTAGCATAGCTGAGGGTCTCCTCTGATAATACAAAAATAGCTCTTATTTAGAAAACAATTTCATGTGTCTTAGGTACAAAGAAACCAATCACACTCATTCTTCTTGGATTATACTATGACACCACCCGGTACGCCCAACTGACTGGGAAGGAGATGAGAGTGGAGGAGGGGAACACAAAAGGAAAAAGGCCTTTTCCCTCCTCCTACAGACATGTTATTTTTACAACAAATAAGGAATCTTCCTGGCACTTTAACTTCAGAGACCATTATTTAATCAACCCATTGAGAACTCCTGTTTTATATTACAGTGACCTACACACTGTAAGAGGACAAGCACTCTGCAATGGAAAAAATTCTATTTGAGGGATATGTCCTCTACTCCATAACTTCTCTAGGCTTGGTGGAAGGCAGGCTCAGCCAGAGAGGAAGTATTTTTAGACAAGGTTGCTTCAGAGCTGTAAAAATAGGCTGAGTGAATAGCACACTTGTCAAATCCACGGAGTACTCCAGCCACAGAGTCAAGTAAATATATCAGGGCGAAGAACACTGGATTTATATATTTTTGCAAATGTATCACCAGATTTGAAGTAGCTTCTCTGAAGCATAACTTGAAAGGTAAATTTGTGAGAATTACATCAACTGGTCCAGTAACAGATCTCCGTCCCACCCCTCCTCCTCAACACAACTCCACCAGCTGGCCTATGTGCTCCTACACCACAGGAGGGCCACATCTCATCAAGTTTACAGTCTCTCTGAAAAATCCCAAAGTTGTGCAAATTACCTACCACATGCAAACTCTGCCTTCTTCCAAATCCCCAGAAGGAGCACAACAAGTCAGTGCTCCCCTCGGCTGACTGCACCCCACAAGCTGCTGTGCCTTCACAGCAAGGCCTGCCCTTTTGAGTCCTCATGGTTTGATCCTCAGAGGGAGTCATACATAAATCAGTTGTGCTTCTCAGAGCTGGCAATTCTGGGTTTATGATTATCTCCAGTTGTATGATACTTTGAACTCTCTCATCAGCACAAGTTGTGTTTACTGACTTCAACAATCAGAAAGACATTCTGTTGAGGCTTTCAACCACCACCACTACAACCAGCGGGCTTGTACTTGAAACAGGTAAATTCATTTTGCTGGTCTCTTTTTGTAGACTTAGATTTTTATATTCCAAAAACTATTTCTAAAAGGCCAAGAAAATGTGCCTCCATTTTTAATGAGAACTCTTTTAGACAGACAGTTTAAAAAATAAAATTCAGTAAGCACCTGGATTGGTAATATATAGGAAATCGCTCATTCTCTCCCGGGACTTTCCTGTCCCTCCTCCCACAAACTGTGGAAAGGGGAAGGGATGCCAGCATCTCAATCAAGCCTTAGTTGTATTTAAGAATCCCTCAAAGTTGTTGCCACGATAGATACTTTCTGGGTAGAGAAGCAGTTCTAAGAAGTTTAACATGGCAGTGTTAGGGTGTGTGGGTTTTTCCTCCTAGTTTGTGCTGAAAGGACCAATTAGGAGGCTCCCACAACTCAAGTAACAGGGCCTGAGCCAGGAAATGCAAAGAAGGGAGCAGAGGAAAGACTCCTCAGAGAGGAAAGCGACAGAGCCTTTTCCAGTATGGAGGAGACACTAACCACGACCCACCTTCAAAATGCATGTGGCTGGAAGAACAACAATGACAGTAACACAGAGGAAACTCTCTGGGAAAAGCTTCCAAGAGTGAGCATATAAATCTTGGCAGGTGGGTCTGAGTCCTTATCATGGACAGAAAGATGGCAGCAGAGCATCCAAATGGAGATGACCGGCTTTGAGTCTGGGGCCTAGGAGATGTGTTGATGCCCGCTGATTCCAGATGGCCACAGAGGATCCCCTTGGCCATGGACACCACCCTCCTCAAATGACAGCAGGGGCCAGGATGCAGGCAAAACTGGGATTATCTCAATCTCAGAGACCTCCCTTCAGCAGGACTTGAAAAACCCTAGTTCCAGCCCCAGCTCAGCCACTGACCCTTGACCCCAAGTATCATCTCTGCAGGGGTGATTTTTACAATGGTCACATGAGATGACAGACATGAAAGTGTTTAGACTGAGTAAAGTATCACATTTGGAGAGTGTTTTTAAAGTGTCAGGCTCTGTTCTAAATGCCTTATGTGTATGGACTCATAATACCCATAAGCAAATAAACGGAGCACTAAGATTATTCTTCTCAACAATCCACTTAATTAGTCTTAAAATTTTTATAATTGTTGATACTCCCTTTAGCTCCCTATTAAATATCTTCAAAAGAGAGTTAAGAGAATCTAAAAATAGGAGAAATCATCACTGGATTAGATCTGATGGAGCTATATAAAAGCAGCTAACATTTATAGAACAGTTACTACTAAACATGCTACTACTATTCTAAGCACTTTTACATTATTAGCTCATTTCTATCTCAACACTGAGAGACCAGTATCATTATTCCCAGATAAGCAAAGAAGGGTTAAGTGACTTGCCCAAGGTTCATACATCTAGGAGAGGAAGAGCCGGGATTCAAACTCCAGCAGAGGGACTGAGAGCCTTTACTTTCAAGCTCCTCTCTTCTACATCAGAAGACCACTCAGCAGAAGCTATCATAGCATTAGCGCAATCCAGCGAAAGACACAGAATAGAGAACAGCAGTATTATTTTCTGTGGTCTCAACAGAGCTAGGCAGTGAGGTGTGTGTCTAAGGTAGATGTGGAAAAGAGAGAATGGGAAGGGAAGGAAATTAGAAACTCAAACAGGGGGAAGGAAGCAGTAAGGCTGGATCTGGGCATGGCAGAGAAAAACCAACACTGGATTGAGGTACCATTTCTACTATACACAATATCCAAACATATTTCCATGGCATGATTTTTTTTTACCTGTGAGCCCTACCTCTTCTACCTTCTGGGAATGACAGCATCTCCAACCCCACCCCAAGTCCAATGACCAATAAGCTAACAGAGGGTGGCTGTACTGTACCAGTACAGCAATTAAGGTCAGAGAACAGCTCAATAAAATATTCAGCAACAACACAGAAAATGGGACAACTTCATGACAAATAGATATGTCGCATACCCTTGAGCAGAAGTTAACACTTGGGAATAAAAATACTCCTCCACCGGAATGGGGATAAAAACTAAAGGACAAACGGGGTGGGATGGGGGGATGATTTGGGTGTTCTTTTTTCACTTTTATTTTTCATTCTTGTTCTGGTTCTTTCTGATGTAAGGAAAATGTTCAGAGATAGATTGTGGTGATGAACGCATAACTATGTTCTCATACTGTGGACAGTGGATTGTATATCATGGATGATTGTATGGTGTGTGAATGTATTTCAATAAAACTGAATTTAATTAAAAAAAAAAATACTCCTCCACAAAGAACAGTCAAAAGGAGAGCTTAGCCTCCTATATTCCTGAAATTTCTCCCAGGCCACTGTACTGTTTTTCAAGGATACATAAATTTTCAAAAGAGACACACTCACTGTAGTACTAGAAAAGAATAAAGCTAAAAAATGCAAAGCAACCCCATTCACACTTCTTTTTAGCATCAGAAAATTCAGAATTGGCAGCAAGGGGAAGACAAATTCAATGGCTGGCAAGAAACCTTCAAGTCCAATTCAGTCCTCATCAAACATCAGAAAGTAACACAAATATCAAGCAAATATTCACTGATGGCTTGGAATGCCTCTTTTTTTAAAAAACAGCCTAAGGAGTGCTCCCCAGAAGAAATGTTAACTTTTTGCTCCTTAAGAGGCACAATAAAAAAACAGCTTTGAGTGAAAAGAACTCACTCCCAACCCCCTTCAAAATGGATAGTTATACCAGAGAGCCCTGAGAAATCAAGCCATTCCCAGGGAACCCACTGGTTCCTCATCAGTAACTCAATGAAAGATTCGAGATCTCTGGGAACCTCATAAAAAAGGGAATGGATGAAATAAAAGTTAGAAAGTAGTATTCTATAAACTAGAGAAATGCACAGCTAGAAGCTTCTTTTCTTTCTTTTCCCCCCTCCTTTACAGAGCATAAAACAACCTTCCCTCACTCAAGGGTCACTTAATGCTATAAGCTTCTTTGTCAGCGGAAGGTAAATTGGCAATCAGAACCAAGTCAGAAGCATATAATGGGCAAACACATAAAACAAGTTACCCTTACTTAAATATTAACCTGCAATCTAAGGGTTTTGTGGGTTTTTTTTGTTAATCTAAAACAAACAAAGAAATGACAGGTAAAGTAGATACTCATGGAGAAAACAAATGTACAAATGGCCTCTGTGTTGATCAAATGTAATTAAGCAGGAAGCCTGCTTGTCTTAAATTGTTTAATTCTTTGATTAATGTATATCAAGCCTCCACAAAATCTGTTTAACAACTTCTCATTCTGCTCAGCATGAACTGTAACAACTGGGAAAAAAAAAACTAAATTTAAAAAATTAAAATTGTAAACAGAACTGCACCTCGATTAAAATTAAAACTTCTTCAGAAGGAGTTCAGAAGGAAGAATGCAGCCAAATGCGAATTAGCAGTGTAACCTCGATGTCAGTTTGTGGTTGTGTTTTTAAGGCTTTACTAAGGTTTAACAATAAAATGAAGGGCAGATAAGAAGTGCCCTCTCTCTTTTAAGAGGGCCTTGAAAAAACTGCAGTATAAATGAGCATTTGCATTCACAAGTAAGTAAAATGGAACAGAGAATCACGTCAAACATACTCCATCTAAACACTTCGGAACACCTCAACAGGGACCATCAGGGACATGAGTGGATATGAGGGGAGAGGGCAGCAGGACAAGGATAGCTGCAATGAAGATAAAAATAATAAAGGTGGCTACTCAGTGAGCTCATACTAGGTGCCAAACACTGTGCTAAATACTTTACATGCACTAATTCATTCAATCGTCTCCATAGCCCTTCAAAGTTAGTACCAGTATTATTCAGGTTTTAGAGCTGAGGAAAACTAGGCCCAGAGGCTAAGTAACTTTTACAAGTTAGCATGGGGCAGGGCCAGCATTCAAGCCAAGACCCTCAACCGTTACATGACCTGGAGCCATTAATCAGTCAGTGGTACTCAACAAGCAAAACAGGTTTACCCTGTGCCAAAAGCCATCAATCAAGAAGCATAAAGAATGAGGAATATTGCCTAGAACTGCATCCCACAGGGTATAGTGTAAAAATGGATCAGTTAATGTTCAAAACCATTGAAAACATCACTGAAACCAACCAACCAGCTGACAGTGGAGTAAAGTGATGTTTTGCAGAGAAGTATGCTTCCCCTCTGCAGGTCAGGATTTGCTAAAGTGGCTGAGGCTCTCCTAACCCCTGTTATGTAAGGATAAAACCGCTAGTCTTTATTGTTATTATTACACATGATTTAGATTTTTCTGGTCTTTATCACCTTTTGGAATGACAAATTCCATTATGTTTGTAACCAGTGGGGTAAATAGCCCCTTATTCTTCTCAGGTTTTAAAAAGGCACTCTCCGGTCCAACTTATCAAGGATTTGATCCACAAGTAGGTTTTTTTAACACCAACATCAATAACTTCTCTTCCCTCATATGAAAGATCCAATACCACACCATAGTTTTAGGTACTGTCTCTGTGCCTTTTCATGCAACAAAACACCTTTTTTTCAGAGGGGGGCGGGTCACCAATAAAGCAATCTAATATTGTACAAAAAAACTTGAGGTGATACTTTCTACTTAGTTTCGAATCCTCTTCCACTGATGTCTTCAAGGACACCATCCACAAAAGTTTCTGGACCATTTCCCATATTGTTACTGGAGGCTTAAGGCCCTATCTTATAATTAAGATATTGTTTAAATGTTTTTAAAGAAATACATTATTTAATTCCCATCCACAACAAATCTTTCATGACTTTGGGAGACTTTGGCCAAACCAGGGAATACAAGTGCTCACAAGCTAAACTTTCTCTTACACATAATGTGTGGACTTTTTAGATTAAAGGGGCTTCTTCCATTCCACAGGTAGCAAAGATTATAAAAATAGCATCAACTAGCAGCCAAGGCATCCACACAATAAAAAGGGAAATGCATGCCAGAAACATGATCTCAGGAGTGAGAAACGGGAGACTGTAAGAAGTCAAAAGAATAAAATAGTACAGAAATACAAGTTTTAGGAGAAAATGCAATCAAAATAATATATTGCAAAAAAAATGCAAGGAGGGAAAAACTAAGATTATATAATAGCACAAGATTTTTTTTTAAAAGCAAGCATGAAAGTGTGTACTTGGTTGGAAAGACATTGAAAAATTAAACTCTTTTGTGACTGTAGCTACCGAACCTCGGCCCCTCTCTCGAATAACCTAAATTGCAAAGGGTTCAAACATTATATAATTAGCCCAGACATGAAAATCACGGTTCTCCAATGTGAGCTGGAATGTAACTGCTAAAAATAAACAAATAAAATGCAAGCGTTACAGTATCCAGGTAATTATTTGTACAACTGACCGTGAAACACTGCCGGCAGGGAAGACAAGAGAGCATAGTCCTGAAGATGCACTGTAAGATTAAAGACTCCTGCCTCTTAATCTTCCCCTCCCACTTTCCCCAAGCACCGCAACCGCACACAGTTCTCTGCATAAAGGGCACGAAGTCAAAGGTGACTCGGACTGCTAGCTGTCAGCGGAGTCCCAGGGACGCAGCAAACTCAGAAAAGAGTGCTTTACCAAGTGCTACAAAAGTGATAACTAGTCCCTTGCTCTGTAACCCAGCAAGTGAAGAAAACACACGGAGTAGAGAGGGGAGACTATGTAGGAGGGCAGAAAACTGCTCTGACAGAGCCTGCAAAATTTTTTAAAACGAACAAGGTTAAAACTGGTCGCCGTCCAGGTCTCTAAAAGGAAACTCCTGTTTGAGCCAATCACCGAGATAAACACGTTATGCCTCAACCTTGTGCACATATACTACTATCTTCTCCCTGCACGGCCCGGTACCAAAAGTTCTTTCACCAACTTGCTCCATCATCGAAACCTGGGGGCGGCTGGAATTGTAGAAACCAGGAATCTGAAGCTCGGTCCAAGGACTCTTACTCTTCAGGGGAGTGAAGACTATTGCACCTTCACAGGCCCAGACTCCAGATATCGTAACTCCACGGGGGAGGGGCGAGGTAAAAATTCCTCCGGTCTTCGGTAGGTCATGCCCTGCGTGGGACCCCCTCCCCGCCCGGCCTTCGCCCGCCAGCGCGTGCCCCGCGGGGTGGGCAGCTGGTGAGGGGGACGCGCTGGGCGCGGGGCGGCTCACCTGCGCTATGCCAGCGCCCATCAGCCCGCCACCGATGACCGTCACATGCTTGACGACGATTTTCTTCGCTGAAGCCGAGGCGACAGACGAAGAGGACACGGAGCGCAGTAACTGCCTGGTTACGAAGGCCATGGTGCGGCGACGACAGCGACCAGAACGGCGCAGCGAAAACACCAGCGGCGCAGCAACAAGCCAAGAGCCGTCCTCCGAAGGCGGAGACCCACACCGTCCCACAGCCCCGCGCGCCCTGGGCGTCACGTGACCGTCACGGGCGTTGGGGGCGGAGCCTCGCGGCCTGTCCCGCCCATTGGCCGAGGCCGGGAGATCTCGTTCATTGCCACGACGGAGCTGGGCGTCCTGGCTCACGTGGGCTGGCGCTTTCCGGCGCAGCTTTACCCGCGGGCTGCTGATGAGGGCGTGTGTGGACCGTGAGCCTTCCGCTCTGCTTACGTTCCCCAGTGGCGGGCCCTTTCTAAACTGAAGGGCTTTAGCATTGTGAAAGTAATTAACAGCCCTGCATTATATATTTGAATGTGGTTAAAAGGGGAAATTCCAGGTTGTATATGTTACTAGAATAAAATTAAAATAATAAAAAAGCAAACCATAGGACTGTGCAACACAGTGAACCCTAATGTAAATTATAGACTGGAGTTAATAGCAAAATTATGGTAATACTCTTTCATCCATTGTAACCAAGTTACCACACTAAAGCAAAGTGTTAATGGGGAGAGTATTTGGGAACTGTATTTTCTGGATGATTTTTCTGTAAATCTACTTTTCTAATAAAAAATTAAAATAGCAGGAGGAGCACAGCATGATCCAAAGTTGTATTTGAATTCATTAAAATTGTTTTTTTTTAAATGATGTGCGTGGTGTTAACCTGTTAAATCCTACCCATTGATACTTGTGTGTACCTGTAAATAACAGTAAATATGTGCTGTTTGCTGTGATATTGTTGTCCAAAATGTGCACTGTAGTTCATGTTACTGAATAACCAATTCTAGGGATTGTTTAGATTTGTGGATATTGATTGTTTCTGCAAAAAAGAAGGGAAACTTAAGCTGCTCACACCCAAAACATACCTTTAGTGAATGTGTATTTCAGTATTCACCCATGAGTTCCAATGCAAAGATCTGAACCATGGAAGGGATGCAGACTTGACCTTTAGTTATACGTTAAAACGTGGGACCTCTATCAAAGCAGTAAATATGTGGGCTGTGTAAGGTGAAACAGCAACGTCCGTGGAGTATCTGATAATATTAGAAAGCATAGGAAAGGAATGTCTTTCCAAATAATGGAAGACTTTATACCAACTAAGCCAGTCTTCTCACTCATGTGACTAATTTCTAGTTATTGTATCTTAATGATAAATAATTTTTATTAACTTAGTTACTTTATTTTTAAATATGTAATGAAGACCCACAAATCCACCATCCAAACAAAAGTTATCCTCCCCCTAACAAAAGTAACTAACATAGTGAACCCTATCCACAATTCTTTTGCTTTGATTTCATTTTTATAACTAATTCTTTAGAAATACATGAGAAGTGCTTTGCTGAGCGTCCAGTTAGACTTGGAACAATACTAAGGAGATCACAGCTGATAGGGAGCGAGGGTTATATCCAAATAATTAAAGTCCATTAGTTGCTAGAGTGTAGCAACTGCCAAAACTTAAAGTGACAGGAAAAAGGAAGTTATGACAGTGATGCTTCGTAACATGAAGAATGAGTAAATGTATGAAGAAAAGAGAATTCTCAGCAGAGGAAGCAGCATGTGAAAAGCAGAAATGTGAGAAAACATTGCAGTGGCGAAAGGATGAGGAATTAGGTATGGTTAGAGGAGAAACTAAAACAGCAAATTCAAGAACTCGAGGATAGTTTCAGTGGATTTTAACTTTCGGTTCTCTGCAAGTTCTATCTAATACAGAGCCAAGCATATTTTAGTGTTATCACAATATAATTTCTAAAAATGAAATTTGTGTGTAATGTAAAACATAACATGTTATTGAGGTAAATTTTGAGAACTGTGATCTCTTTTTCCTGGGGAAAGAAGCCATAACCACTACAGTATTTTCTGACGATTCTCAAATCTGATCAGTCTACATCATGTAAAGTTGATGTAAATAAAGAAAGGAGCACTGTAGTGAGACTTAGGAATCCTGGCTTGGCCACTAGTGTGCTGTATGATCTTCTGAAAGACATTTAACCTTATCTCTGGACTCCAATGTCCTCATCCACCCAAAGAAATGGATGGACAAACAATTTTCCAACAGTTTCATACTCAGAGTCTAATTCGCGTTTACAGCCTTCTTCCTCACCTCCTGCCCAGGTGCAATAGAATCATTTTTCTTCTGCCAGAACAGCAATTCTTTTCCCCAAACATGGCCTTGGACATTTTGGAGCACAGTTAAAGATTTCTGTGATGCCTGATTTGCACCTTCACTCTGTTCCTGGGGCCATACTTCATTTCTCTCTGCAGAAAGAAATGGAGTCTTAGGAAGCATGACCCTGGTCACTGAGCCAACTCAGAGACAGCAAGTGCTTTGGCAAAGAAAATGCTGGCACAGAGAATGAAGTAATGATAGCTTTTATTTTTGTCCTGTAAATGGATAATTGTAATGCTTTAAAAATAGATATCAATGAAGCATTATTTGAAGAAATGCAGGGTGGTGGGCTCTGAGAGCCTCAGAGGAAGGGAGTGTGGTAGGACATTTGCCTCCAGCAAAGCGGCAGTGGACAGAAAAAAAGACTTTCTAGTCACCACAATTTATGAAGTAGACAGGCGGGGAGCTGAGCTCACACCCAGTCTTTACACTGTTGTGTGACAGACATGTTGCCACAAGAACAGAGTGTATTAACAATGAAGGAGGAGCATTAATGGAAGTGGCATGCATTGATTAAGTCTGAATTTTCCTTTTTTGTGTGTGGGAAATTCATAATTTCTGGCTTATTGGGAAAAAAGTGAAAAAAATTAATGCTGCCTCTCCTATTGTGTTGAACAATTTTTAGATCTCACATGGCAGAAAACCAGAAGCCATGGCAACTGAAAGTGGCACAACAGCAAAGTCCAAAAAGTTCAACCAAAAGGTTAACTACTGCAAGATTAATGAGGGTTGATAATGCCACTCTTATCAGCAGTGTTTTCAAGGAAATAATCCATGGTTTGCATAATGAAGGCATATAGTTAGTTTGAAAAGGGCACAGTCATGTGTTTGTATATCCTACTAAAACACACCCTCAGAATTACATATTAAAATATATGACAAGATTTCTAATAACCCCCAAACACTGAACAATTTTGCAAAAATTTTATCTTCTTGAGTTTTAGGAAAAAAAAATGTATCATGGCAGACTTTGGATATGTTTCCTAGTTTTTCCTGTCATACTAGAAAGCATCCCAGTATAGCTGTTTTCCATCTAGATTTTCTTCCCTGCTTGGAAAACTTTATTCTCAGTTCAAGAGCATGATAGCATTCCCAATCCACAAAACAAACATTTGTATGAAATCCTACTTTTGACAAAGTGGGTAGTGTCTAGAACAGCTGCTGTGATCTTGATCAGAGTTTTAGACATATTCCACGATCTTGATAAGAGATTATTAGGACTCTACTGCTAAGGAGACAAAAAGCACAGACTTTACACATGAAAGGAAATGGTTGTATAAACATTAATGACTGTGAGATTAATTGAGTTCAAGTCAAGATTCTCCTTCTGTGTTAGAGGAAATGAGATTTCTGAATTATTGCAAATGGACCAGTATTCTAACTTAGCCAGCAATCTCCAGAACAATTGCTTCAGATCATGAGAACTGCTAAGAGGGACAATGAGAATAGCCTAGTACAAATCCATTACAACCCCCAGGAAAAACAACCATAGAATACATCCTTTCACGTAAATCATACCTTTTGATTTTTCTTAGAATTTCCAGATGTGAAGTTTATGCATCTAAAGCTAATCCTTTACTAACCTTAACTGTAATGAGAATAATGATGGTTATCCTTTTGAGTGATGTTTATATAGTACTCACTTATGTTAAATGGTTTTGCATATAATAGCAGCCAACATAGAGAGAGAGAGAGAGAGAGAGAGAGAGAGAGAGAGAGAGAGAGAGAGACAGCCCTTTACTATGTTCCACACTGTTCTAGATGCTTCGTGTGAATTAATTTATTAAATCCTTGCAATAACTCTATGTGATTGGTAGTAATAGGTATGGAAATAATGCCCAGAGAGGTTCAGAAACTTATAAAGGACATAAAGTTAATAAATGGCACAGTCAGAATCCAAACCCAAGAAAGTCTGTTTTCAGGGCTCATGTTCTTGACCACTACACTGTTCTTCCTTTCTTCATAAGAACCCTAAGGCTGCCACTACTATCCTCATCTAAAGATGATGAAATTGGGGTTCAGAACCGTTACGTCATTTATAAAATGTAATTCATCTAGTAAATGGCCAGGCTAGGATTTGAACACACTCTGATCTAAAAGCTCCCACACTTTCCATAACCCCATATTCCTTATAAACTGTCCCTGCTAGAAGGAAAAAAAAAATTTAGTGCCTCCAGTGATCATTATATATGTCTTCATTTGAAGCTTTGACTGTATATTAATATCGTCATAAAGGTCAAGGACCTTTGGACATTCTTGCTAATAAACCATAGAGCTGCAAGTTTCACAAGTGATTCTTAATGTCTACACCTGAAGACTTTGCAAGTAGCTTCATTCTGGAAACCATCTAATTTCCAGTAGGTAGACTCAAGTTTCTTAAAAACAAACACATTTCTAACTGCCTCCTGGACACCTCTACTTGGAAACCTCTCAGCTACTTCAAATGTAACTTATGAAAATTTGAACCTACTATTTCCCACCACCAAAAAACACCTTCCACCTCTTTTTCCATTTGCTCTCTCAGTTAATCATGACCACTAACCAAGAGCCACATCCTTCCCCCTCAACCACCACATCTCCATCCAAAAAGTCTTCAGATGTCTTTGATTCCACCTTGGAAATGGCTCCCTCTCTCATTTTTCCCTTTGTCTCTATCCTAATTGCTGACATTTATTCAGGCCCTTATCATCTCATTTCTAGAGACTGTTCCTCCCCCATGTGCCTTGCTGTAACTAATGTCCTTGTTCCAGTCAATACTCCACATTCCTGTATCTTGTGGTGGGCACAAAATACAAACTGGATCATGTTACTCCTCTCCTTTAGAAGGTTTATCCACAGGAATAAAAACCAGATTTCTGGATCTGACCCCAACACTCTAAACTCATCTATTTCCTTCCCCTCCTTCCCAAGTTCCCTAAATTCAAGCCACAAAGAACCAAAATTGCTTTTCCTAACTGCGAAGTTCTCTTTCATAAAGAACTGAATTGCCAGTTTATCTGTAAGAAAGTTAAAAGCTAGCCCGGCACTATACTATGTTTTAATTAACTATCATTTTCAAAAGTTCTTCACAGTCAGATATTCAGAGTTAAAGAAGACTGATAGTGAATCTCTGTTTAATATTTAAAAATAAAATCATTTATTTTGGAAATAGATGAGTTCTTTATTGTTTTATTAAAGCAAGAAACATTTATTGTCCTTCTCATGTGCTGGACATGATGCTAGGTGCTGGAAATGTCAGGGGTTGGTATAATGTGGTCTTTGCCCTTCATGCACACGTGATGTATGAGGAGAAGGAGAAATGTAACTAACTCAGCAGTGTTGTAAATGCTTTCCAGAAGGGAATAGGAGGGGCAAATGGGGGTTGCTGGCTGCAGCAGCAAGTTGGGGAATAGGCAGAGAAGGAGGGGGCAAGGAGAACAGCTGATGTTTAATGAGTGCTTGATGTGGCAGGCTCTGTGATGAGTGTTTTATGTATCCTGTCATCCTCTCCCATCAATCTTATGAAGAATGTCACTATTTGTATCCTCGTTTTGCATTTGGCACAATTGAGGCTGAGAGAGGAAAGTAAGTTGCCCGAGGCCTGATAGCTAAGAAACAAAGGATCAGGTTAAGAGCCCAAATCTACCTGACTGCAAAGCTGTTGCTCTTAACCGGTGTGCTAAACCGCTTCATCATAAAGGAGGTAATACAGCAGAGACCTGAGGATGATTAGAAAGTTTCCAAAAAGAGAAACAGTTGTAAGGATATTTCCGATAGAGGGGAAAATGTGTATGTAGACTATGAAAGAACAGAGAGGGGTCTAGAAATACAATCAGTATAGAATAACCAAAGCACAGTGTTCTTTTAGGTGAATGAAGATGAAATTAGAAATGTAGATAGGGGTCAGGTCTCAGCTTGCAGCTTGCCCTATGGAGTTTGGACCTCCTCATCCCCACAGTCGCATGAGCCAATTCCTATTTAAAAAATTTCATAATATTTACATAGCATATATATGCTATATATATGTGTATACACACACACACACACACACACACACACACACACACACATACACGTATGTTTATCTCCTGTCAGTTCTAGAGAACCCTGACTAATACATGGAGTTGAGGCTTAAAATGTACAGGGTTCTTATTTGGAATGAGGAAAATGTTTCGGTAACGGATGGTTGTGACGGTAGTACAACATTTTGAACATAATTAAGAGCACGGAAATATGTATCTATGTATATATATGTGATTAAAATATGTATCTCCTGTGTGTTCTGTTTTTCTAAGAACCCTGACTAATACAGATTCGGTACTGGAAGTGGTTCTTAAGAAACAGAATCTTAAGGATGAGATATGTGAGTTTGTTCTGGGGTTTTTGGAGTTGGCTTTCCAGTCTGATTGGATTCAAAGGCACTAATGACTCTATTTCCAACAATCAAGATGTTACTCATAATTCATGTGTGCATTGGCAATAGAGATACACAAAATATCACCACTGGATATGGCTACTCAAATGCTTATAAGAAGCAAGGCTCTGGATGAGAGTTGGTTTTGTTGTTGTTGTTGTTGTTCCAATCACATTAGAATTTTAATATGTGTTTGCTCATAGCTCTCATTTCTGAAGATTCCTGATTCTACCTTGGACTTACTAGGGGAAATGACAAAGCTAAGTAAGTTCTACAAATCAACACAAAAGAAAAGTGGTACACGTCAGTCCCCCAGAGCCATTAGTTAAATACGGAATCTTGGAAACATTATGGTTGTAATACCTATAATGCAAGAGTAACATTACCAGCATGTCTTCTTAGGACCCAAATCTATGCTAATACCATGCTTTATCCAACTTTTTTTACAAGAAGGAAAAAGAGTTGGCTAGAGAACTAGTTGGCTGAGAAGCATTTTCATGTCACGCAAGGTCTGCCTTTCAGAATATTCAGATCATTAACTACTGAAACAAGTAAGAAAGTTCAGTTCTTATAGGCTTAGTGTGCATCTCGTTTTGTGCTTTTATTTGAAAACCATATTAAATGTTGTGAGGATAATGGCACCTGAGCCCTGAGCTATTTTTATGGCTCTCTAGACAGCCAGCCATTCATTCTTTGAAGGCTACAAATGTGTCCCTGTGTTCAGGACTGGATTCTGTATACTCTGGGAACTAAAAAAGGACAAAGACAGTGATGACTTAAAAATGCCACTACCTGCCAATTTAGGTGAAGGGAATATGAGATTTCATCATATTATTCTTTTAACTTTCCCACAAGTTTGAAATTAAAAGAAAAAAAATTAGGAAAAAATTGTAGTGATGGTGGGAAGGACCTAGTCTAGCCATATCAGATATTGAAAAATATTGTGAAATTATAATTTTAAAACAGTATGAAATAAAGCAAAAACAATATGGTACAGGAAGAGAGAAAGATCAATGGATTAGAATATAATCCAGAACTATAGCCTCAAATCTATGGGAATTTAATACACAATGGAAGGGGTATTGCACATGAGTTAGGGGAAGAGATGCATTCATCATTCAATAAATGTTTCTGCTTCTCCCTACCTCACTGCATTTCCTAGAATCTTGGATATTTAATAGGTTTCTAGGTTACTAGAGCATCTTTTTTTAATGTATACTCTCTAATGAATTGCTCTAGAAATGGTTTGAGGCCCCAGTAAAATCTTGACTATTGGAAGGCATTATAAAGACAAGCTTCTTTTGCCAGTGAGATAACAAAGATTAAAGGAATAGTGTCCCACCTCTTCACTTCCAATTCCTCCAGGCTCCCTTTGACCACCTTTATCTCTTCCAGCTGGGACTGTGATGGTTAGGTTCATGTGTCAACTTGGCCAGGTGATGGTACCCAGGTGTTGGGTCAAGCAAGCACTGGCCTAACCGTTACTGCAAGGACATTTGTGGCTGGTTAATAAACCAGAAGGCTGGTTTATTAAATCATCAGTCAGTTGGCTGCAGCTGTGACTGATTACATCAATGAAAGGTGTGTCTTCCACAATGAGAGAATGCAATCAGCTGGATTTAATCCAATCAGTTGAAGACTTTTAAGCGAGACAGATAGAGCACCTTCACTTCTTCATCTAACCAGCAAAGTGTTTCCTGCGGAGTTCATCAAACACGTTCATCGGAGTTGCCAGTTTGCTGCCTGAGGAGTCCATAGAACATCTTCATTGGAGTTGCCAGTCTTGCTGCCTGCCCTGTAGAATTTATACTCATGCACACCCACAGTTGCATGAGACACTTTTATAAATCTTATGTTTATAGATATCTCTTGTTGATTCTGTTTCCCTAGAGAACCCTAACTAATACAGTGGCTGTCTCTAATCTAATTTCTTCCTGCAACCCTTCACTGGAGAAAGGCCATTGGCATCCAGAACACTTCTGCTAGCTCAGAAGGCATGTGGCTGATGTCTGCTTTCTCCCAGGTTGCATTTCAAAATGGCGTTCTCCAAAATGTCAGCTTTCAACAACCATCTTCAAAATGTGGTGGTATATACAAAATAGGACTAGAGCAGGTCCTGAAAGCACAGGTTACATGAGGAAGTGGCCCAAATGCCCATGCCCCTCACTCCTGCCCACGTTACCTTCTCTTTCCCAGACCACAGGTATGGACTCTTGGAGAGTTCCTTATGATGAATTGACTGAGGATGAGAAAACTCGAGCATGTTATACAGGTACCACCTGAAAGTGGACAGCTGTAGCACTACAGCCCCCTTCTAGTACATACCTGAAGCACAGACTCCCAGTGGGCAGAACTTGTTAGTTTTGCGTGGAAGGAGAAATGTCCAGAGGTATTCTTGTATACAGATTCATGGGCTGTTGCCAATGATTTTGTTTGGCTGGATGGTTGGGGACTTGGAAGGAACATGATTGGAAAATTGGTGACAAAGAGGTCTGGGGGAAAGACCTTTCTGAGTGGGCAAACAACATGAGGATATTTTCATCCCATGTAAATGCTCAATGGAGAATGATTTCAGCAGAAGAAGATTTTAATAATCAGGAGGATAAGATGATCCATTCTGTGCATACCAGTTGGTCTCTTTCCCCAATGACTCCTGTCATTGCCCAATGGGATCATGAACAAAGTGGCCATGGTGGTAGGGATGGAAGTTATGCATGGGCTCAGCAACATGGACTTCCACTCACCAAGGCCAACCTGGCTACAGTCACTGATGAGTGCTCAGTCTGCCAACAGCAGACAGCAACGCTCCGTTCCTGACATGGCACCTATTCCCCAAGGTGATCAGCCCGTACCTGGTGGCAGGTTGATTACACTGGACCACTTCCATCATGGAAGGTGCAGCATTTTGCTCTAACTGGAAAAGACATCCTACTCTAGATATGGGTTTGTCTTCTCTGAACACAATGCTTCTGCCAAAACTACCATCTGTGTACTTACAGAATGCCTTATCCACTGTCATGGTATTCCACACAACATTGCTTCTGATCAAGGAACCCACTCCACAGCAAATGAAGTGCAGTAATGGGCACATGCTCATGGAATTATCTGGTCTTACCATGTTCCCCATCATCCTAAAGCAGCTGAATTGATAGAACAGTGGAATTGCCATTTACAGATTCAATTATGGTGCTACAACCCCAGCTTTCACTAATAGCCTCCACAAAGTGCTTCCAGTCTCCACCACAGCCTAGTTGTAAAGCTACCACCACATTTTCAGTTTTTGTTACAGCAACACCACACTTCCAGTACCAAAATCTGTCATAGTTATCTATTGCTGCATAACAAGTTACCCTAAAACTTAGTGGCTAAAAGCAAGCATTTATTATTTCATTTTTCCTATGGGTCAGAAATTCAGGAGCAGTTTAACTGGGCAGTTCTGGCTCAGGGTCTTTGGATGAGGTTAAGCTCAAGATGTCAGCCAGGCTTGACTGGGGCTTGAGGATTCACTTCCAAGGTGGCTCACTCACACATAGTGTGTTAGCACTAGCAGTTGGCAGGAAGACTTAGTTCCTTGTCATGTGGATTTCTGCCTAAGGTTGCATAAGTGTCCTCATGACATGGCCGCTGGCTTCCACCAGAGCAAGTGATCCAAAAGAAAGCAAAGCAGGAGCCACAATGCTTTTTATGACTTAGTTTGAAAGGTTACACATTCTCATTTCCTCAATATCCTAGTGGTTACACAGGTCAGCCCTGTACAATATGGAAGGAAACTACACAGAGTGATCCTTAGGAGTCATCTTGGGGTCTGGCTACCACACTACCCCAAGTGATAAAGATTTCTTTGTTCTTTTTAAGATTTGTTGTTTTATTTTTCACCTTTAGGTCTACCATGCATCTGGAATTGTTTCTTATATATAGTACGAAATAGGGGTTTAAGGTTCATTTCTATCTATGTTGATATCCAATTGGTGCAACACCATTTATTGATAACTCCATCCTTTCCCCACCATATTGCAGTGGCATGTTGGTTACAAATCAGGTGCTCTTTTATGTGTGGCTCTGTTCCTTTGGTCTACCTGTCTACCTCTGTGCCAATATCATGTCTGTTGTTTATTGTATTTCTATAAGGAGTTTTCATACTTGATTTCAAGTTTGACTGGCCTATCTTTACCCTTTGCTTTTATAAATACACTTTATTTAGCCTTGGCACTTTTTACAACTACTGATGCTCACGTCTGACCCACCTAAGATTCTGACTTAATTGGTTTGGGAAGGAGCCTATATTTCTCTGAAACTCCCCAGGTGATTCTAAAATGCTGCCAGAGTTGATAACCACCGATCTAGTTGAAGTCTGTGCTGCAGCAACTGAGGAAATTAAGGACCAGAGAAGTTAAGTGTTTGCCTAAGGTTACACAGAGGGGCATTTGCAGAATCAGGGCTCCGATCCAGGGTCAATGCAGGGCCTTGCACCCCAGTCCAGTACTCTTTCCACCATCTGCATTTAGTCTTGTAGCTAAATAGCAGAAAAAGCAGGGAGATGGGACATACTGTGACTTTCTGACTCCCTACACTTGGGAACTGCTGTGGTTGAGGGGGTCAAAGGGATATTAGATTACCAGTCCATGCACTTAACCAACAGGCTCAAGGTAGGAGGCTGAAAAGACAGAATGGTGAAGCTAGGTAGAGACTTGAGAGTTCATCTTTCCAAATGTTTAACAGATGAGGAAATCTAGGCCCAGAGAGATCATATAGCCAGTTAGTGGCATAGGGAGAACCTGGCTCTGAGATCTGCCACCCTCCTAATCCTGTTCTTATTATCCCACTGTCTGGCTTTCTACCTGCCAACACTTACCTGAGTTAGTAGCTCTTGCCACGAGCTTCAGTTCCTTAGGAGTTTCTTTCTTCAGTTTACCTTTACATACCTTGTGGGATGATTCCTGAAAGGAGCAAGCCTCTGTTGTTTTCCTCATAATTACATTTCTTATTAACTGAGCAGAAAGAATTTACAGCTCATACAACTAAGTAGTATTAAGCCCTGGCTTCTCACCTAACTCGCTAATCCTAGGCCCACCAAAGAGAAAAGACTTATAACTTCCATTGTAACTCTTGCCTTTAAGATTTTTAATAGGAAAATCTTTTTTCTTCCACAAGAGAGCAGCAAAGAGCTTTTTCATTACACAGTTTATTTCTAGCGTGCTTAAAACCCGATGTTGATAGCACTTTTTATTGTTAAAGAAACTTCCTTGGGCTTTTTTTTTTTTTTTTAAATAAATGTACATATGGGAAGAAACTAAAAGCATGGCTTTTCTTTTAGGAAAAATTCTTCATTTAAAATTCTTAACAATGCTTGGCACATACTAGCCATTCAACATATTTCTTAAGTGAAAAAGTGAACAGCTTGAAATAGACAGGTATTTTAAAACGATACCAATAACTTAGGTGATTGAAACAATAGTAAGTGGGAATCCTGCCTTTGATTGATTTAGGTGGCTAGGATTGCTTTAAAATTTGGCACCGTGGTCCCAATTTTCCTTGTCAATATGGTGGAATTAGATCAGAGGTCAGAAAATTTGGCTTTAGTTCAGTATCTAATTTGGGATGGTCATTTCCCTTTGGAGCCTCCATCTCATCTATTACCAGACGAAGCTGGATCATCTCTAAACTCCCGTTAGCTCTAAAATTCTGTAATTTAAAAACCTATCCCATCATCATTTTAGAATAAAGAAGTTTTCAATTAAAATTTTCAGCATGCTTTATTAAGAGTTGAGGCTTTCATTTTACAGATGAATATTGAAGTATCTTGAACCACTGGGGCCTATGCTGTAAAAAATCAGAACCATAACTCGATTGCTTACATGTGAACAATTCACAATCTGTTAGAACATTAGTTATTTTTTAAAGAAATAGATGTTCATAATAGAAAATTTGAGAAACATAGAAAAGAATTAAGAGGAAAATAAAAATCAACCATAATTTTACTAATGAGTATCCTGTTGTCTATACTTGCTTTTAGAAAGAAGGGTCAGAGTATATCTAGATTTATGTCTTCCTTTTAAAAATTATCTTGTAATATTTTGAACAATTTTCATGTCATTATGTTATTTAGAATAATATTTAATTATTGGATAATATTCTATTATTCCATCTTTATCCTTTCTGACTATTCTCAACACAGAAGTCAGAACAGATCTTATTGAATCATAAATCAAATCATGTCCCTTCTCTGGTTAAAAATCTCCCATGGCTCCCATCTCACTCAGATAAAACCCAAAGTCTTCAAGATCTGCCTTCCCTTCCTCTACCTCTGTCATCTCCCCCTTTACTACTATTCTTTCTTGCTCACTCTGCTCCAGACAGACTGTTAACCTTCTGTTCCCCAAACATTCCTGGCACACTCCTGCTTTGGGACCTTGCCTCTTTGTAGAATGTTCTTTCCTCAGATATCTGCAGGACTCACTCCCTCCCTTCCCTTGGGTGTCACTTAAAAATCACCTTCCTGGTGAGGCTTTTTCTGGCCTCCCCACCTAAAATTGCAACCCCTTGCTGATATTTTGCCGCCTCTTCCCAGGGGCTACATATTTTACTTATTTTATTCATTGTCTCCACCCCTCAGGAATTAAACTCCTAAAGGCAGAGGTCTCAGTTTTGTTCACTGAATGTCTCCAAAGGTTCTCAATAGCTATTTTATGTATAAACGAATGGGACCCATTAGTGTTGAGCATTTGGATTATTTACTTTTTTTCTCTCCATTTCTTTTCTCATTTGCTATCAAACATACCACTGCAATGGCTAACTTATCCAAAATAATTTTTATCTTTGGTTATTTTCCTTAATTAATTTCTTAGAAGTAGAATTTATTGGCCAAATGGGATAAATACTTTTAAAATTTGGGGAAGGAGGGGGTGACTTTAGATTTATAGAAACTGCAAAGATAATACAGAGCCTACTCATATTCCCTTCACCCAGCTTCCTCTAATGTTAACATCTGACATGGAACATTGATGAAAACTAAGAAATTAACATTGGTATGATACTGCTAACTATGTACAGACTTTATTTGGATTTCATCAGTTTTTTCATTAACGTCATTCTTTTCTAGAATCCAATCTAGGATCTCATGTTGCATTTAGGAATAAATACTTGAAAAATCTTCATCCATGTTCTTAAAGTTTTCTCCAGAAATGTGCTTCCAGTCTTTATTGCCAACAGCAGTGTATGAAAACTTGTTATTTTCCTTTTTAAAAAATATTTAAAATTCAGCGTTTGACTTCATGGCTAACTATCATAAAACTAGACTAATAAAGGTAGTGTATGTTAGAAACCTAGATTTTTTTTTTATGTCAATATGTACAGGACCATGGGTTTTCAGATAGACAGACATGTAAGCTATCACAGGCAAAACATACAGCTGGAGCAAAAGTGTCAAACATGTGTTTTGGGAACTTGAATACTATGGCTGGAAGTGGGGTGAGTGGAGCCAGAGACAGTGAAGAATAAAATTTGAAAGAGATAGTTGTGGCCAAATGCCATCCACAGAGGTGGGGTAAGGGGAGACCAAAGTGACCCCAACTTGGAGCAAGGGATTTCTTTGAAGTCTCATGTTTTACCTTTAAAATTCTTGTGAACTTTTCATTCCATTCCATAATATAATAGTGTTTGATTTAAATGACTTAAGGAAAATAAAATGTTTTTCTAATTGCTAGTTAATGGGTAAGATGATATTTTGTGTTCCTGCCTGTTTCAGAAAATTGGGACTGGAGCTAGAGGTTAATCATCAGGGCTATTTCTCATTTCTCTGTAATGTCAAATTATACAAATATGTGAATACAAAAAAACACTTTTCATGCCTTTGGAAAAGATTTCTGGATAATTGCCAAGAGGAGAGATCCACAATGCTGACAGAGAAGTGTACTACAATGTTTATGGGAATCTATTGGTGGAAAGATTGGTATGTATATTCTTCTGAGAGGTCAAATCTGAATCATTCTCTTATATGGTAGTATGGCAGCCTAAAACAGTCTCAGAACTATTTGCCAATCACTTCTGTTTTCAGAGGTAAACTTCACAAATAACTTTTTCAGCAAAGAAAGATGTTTGTTCTTTATTTTCATCACATGTAAATAAAGAGCCTGAAATGAACAAGTCCTCTCCCACACAAAAAAATTCAATGGTTGAATTCTAACAAGCTTTTTTGCAGAAATGGACAAGCCAATCATCAAATTTATGTGGAAGGGTAAGGGCCCTGAATAGCTAAAGAAGAATGAAGTTGGAGGACTCACACTTCCCAATCTTAAAACTTATCACAAAGCCACAGCAATCAAAAGAGCAAGGTTCTGTCACAAGGATAGACAAATAGACCAATGGAATCAAACTAAGAGCTCAGAAATCAACCCTCACATACATGGCCAACTGATTTTTGACAAGAGGGCAAAGAGGAGCTGCCATCTTTAGACCTGCATCTGGAGCAGTTTTCAGCCATCCTGGGAGACTGGCCATAATGAAACTTCTTCCCCTGCTCTTCTGGACTCTTTGTGCTGTGTAAATAACGAAGAGTTTATTTGCCCATTCTGGACTCTATTCTGTGTAATAAAAGGGTCATTTGCTGAAAGTTTCTGTTGTGCCCTGAACCAGTGTTACCACGATGTACCAGTGTAGAACTTGCTCCACACGTGGAGGCGATGATTCTAAAGCAGCCCATTTGGCCTGCATCATGGTCCAAGTTTCTTACCGCCCAAGTCAAAGTCCAGTCCAGTGTGGCCAAGTATGGAAGACTGGTCTCTCGCACTTCCCAGCTTAGGAGAAGAACTTTCCAGCACTGGAACCCATTTTTGCCTTGGGATGAATGCCCTGCAGACTCTTCCCATGGCACACTCCTCCTCCTTCTGCAGGTCCCAGCCGAACGGTCACCTTCTCAGAGGCCCTATCTAAATTGGCCTCTCCCATACACTCCCTGATTTCATCAGCTAGTTTATTTCCTTCAGAACCCTCATCGTTATCTGTAATTACCTTGTTTATTTAAACCCTTGGTTTCCATCATTCCTCCTATCTCCAGTTCAGGAAGTTGTTAAGGGACTGCCTCTTGTCTGTTCAGGCTCACCAGACCTCATATGATGCCTCATACAGAACAGGCATCAGTTAATATTGTTGGACAAATGAAGAGAAGAGAGATAAATCTATACTCCTTATATGTGGTTTTTCATCCATCTCAGGGGGAGGGGCTTCTGCCACTGAGAATTCCTGCTCTGATAAACAATCAGGGCTGCTTATTACTGGTTGGCAGGTTTAAGGTCAGGCTGGGCCTCTTCATTAGATTTAACCTCTCCCCCACATTGTGGAATGGCACACAATAGAAAAGGAGGTGGAGAGAGTGGGAGGCCAGAGGATGGCCACTTAGTGTGTGTTTGTGACTTCCCCAGAGAAGGAGGTGGAGGTAGGTGAGGGCTGGGTGATGGCCACTCTGCCAGTTTGTATGTATTACGTCCCCCAGAAAAAGCCATGTTTTATGATGCAATTTTGTGGGGGCAGACATATTAGTGTTGATTAGGTTGGCACCTTCTGATTGAGGGTTTCCATGGAGATGTGACCAAGCCAACTGTGAGTGACACCTTTGATTAGGGTGTGACCTCTTGATTGAGGGTTTCCATGAAAATGTGGCCCCGCCCATTCAGGGTGGGTCTTGCTTAGTTCACTGGAGTCCTATAAAAAGAACTCACAAACAGAAAGAACTCAGAGCAACTGAGAGTGGCATTTTGAAGAGGAGCTGAAGCTAAGAGGACAAAACACCCCAAGAGCAACATTTTGGAGAAAGCCGTTTTGAAACGCAACCTAGGAGCAAGCTGGCGCCAGCCACGTGCCTTCCCGGCTAACAGGTTTTCGGACGCCATCAGCCATCCTCCAGTGAAGGTACCCTATTGATGCCTTACCTTAGACACTTTATGGCCTTAAGACTGTAAGTTTGTAACCAAATAAACCCCCTTTATAAAAGCCAATCCATTTCCGGTATTTTGCAAAACAGCAGCATTAGCAACCCGGAACATCTAGTAAAGCAGAACTTTGCTTAGCAATTCAAAAAGACAAAAACAAACAAAACAGACCTGACACTGTCTTGGTTCAAATAAAAACTTTAATAAAAATTTCAAAAATTATGTCAAAGATGAGGACTAAAAGTTAGACATGAGGCAGACTCATAAAACAAAGTACAATTAGTTCCACGTTTCAAATAGACCATAAAGTGCAAAATTGTAAAATGCCAAATGTGCGAAAGAATCATTAACAGTCCTTTCAGTGATTTACCATGTAAATTTTTTTAAAGTGCTACAGTTTGAACCATTGCATTTAAAAGTTTAATACAAATCTAATTTCAACATAATCTGACAGAAAACTGAAGTTTTTTCCTCAAGTATGCTAAAATCTCTTTGGTTATGCTGAAAATGCTGCATAAATTGAGTAATAAACTTGCTAATGCCCAGTCATCAGTGCAATTCAAAAGCATATGAAACAAATTACGTATCGGAAAAAAAAAGCATTCTGCCCAAGGTACAGTGTAATCCATATGTGTATCAACTCACCTAAAAGCTATACAACAACCTCTCCATTCACCTACAGTTCCTCTGCATTTATTTTATTCATTTTTTAAATTATTTTTTTATTGTAGAATATAACATATATAACAAAAATCCTCAAGGCACTTAAAAATTAGCCTTTATTTCATTTACCTATATTGAAAATGCTTAATTAAATATATAAAAAGGAAAGGAGCAGTACAGTAGTAATAAAAGTAAGTAGAGTCAAAAATTGATTTTTGATTCTATATAGTTCTTTTGTTCTTCCCCTTATTATGCTTTAATTAAGCAGATATTATTTCCATTCCTTAAGTATGCAGTAGAAGTCTGCCTAGGAATGTGCTAAGTTTAAGGAAAAACATTGCCTAGCACTCAAAATTGCATTGGACTGCCATTCACAGACTAAGACAATTTGACTACCCAAGAGAAACAATCGACTGATAAAGAAATTAGATATCGGAGAGGTCAGCAGTTTTGACTAGACTGGAAAACAGGGCAAGGAAGGGAAGGTGAGTCACAGGAGGCCTTGATAATTGAAGTGATCACATTCAGAGTTTCATCTTCTCCTTTTCATTTAATTCACCACTCCGTGTCTTTTGTTGCTCTCTTCCCCACCAGTAGCAGCTGCATTAGCTGCTTCCCCCACTTTAGGAAAGCAAACAAGAGGCCTATGGCCGTGGTTTAGTCTCCAGTTGCTGGGAGCCTGCATCCTAGGTTCTTTTTTAAGCTGTTAAGGCATCATTCTAAGTTCATTTGAGATGGATGGTTGTTTTAAATGATGAGTGCATTGTTAGGTTGGAGTCGTTTAGGAATCCATGCAATGCAGCGAGTCATGGTTTAAGCAGAGAGTTTAAGGTTTACTAGAGGAAGAAAGCAGATGGGAGCCAGCGAAAAGAAAGCAAGAAAATGGCTCCAGCTCTCTATATGAGAGCAGCATTTTTTAAAGGAAAAACCCACGTTGGGGGGGAAGGGTGCCTGCTGAGTGTGTCCTGTGCCTCGATTGGGTGAGTGCCTATCAATTTCTGGGCTGATAGGTTGCTAGGGTTCTGATGTATTGTTCTTTGAAATGCAGCTGTGTTATCTATCTAGGAAGAGCAGGCCTTTCTTGTTGTTCATCTTATGGGCATATTGATCTTGCCTTATCCATCCCCTGGGGGTCGAGGCGCCACCACAGCTGGAACAGCCTTGAACAGCCTTTATCCTTTAGTTTGTGTTGCAACTGGTTTTTCTGAGATAAGCTGTGGGGTCCCTAGGTCATAAATTCCTCCTATATACTAGATTCTTTTTCTGGAATCTGACATGCATGTCCAGTAATTTTTAAAAACTGGCTTTAATTAACATTAACAAATGACACATGCTAATTTTTAAGAAACAATAGTACAATCTGTTAATTATTCAAACAGGGTAGGCTTTTGCCCTTAAGTACACTCCTTAAGTCGTTCACATGTTACTGGGCACCCACTAGGAGCAAGGCACTGTGCTAGGCACTGTGAGGGAGGCAAACAGCAGGATAGCCCAGCCTCAGAGCTCAGACTGGGATGGAGAACAGCCCACACAGGAGGAGTTGACTGCTCTGAGGTCAAGTGCTGGCAATAGAGAGAAGCGGTTCAGAAAGCATGCTCCAGCTACAGAGACTGGTAGGTTTGAAACCCAGAGAGGGTCTAAACCGTGTGCCTTAACTTTTCTAAGCCTCAGTTCCATCAACTGCAAAATGGGAGTTTCTGTTAGGATTAAATAAGCATACAAGTAAAGCATTGAGTATGGTGCCAGCTTGAAAAAGGGCTCAAAACACAGTCGCTCATATTCTTACCATGATTACTTCTATACAGAGTAGTACTGTAGGTAAGCAAAGAAAAGGGCAATTCATTCTTTGGAGCATGGTGTTTTTGAGCAGTACTCTCACTGGGGGCAATATTGGCATCTGGGCAGACAATTCAACATTGTCTAGGGCTGTTCGAATGCTGCAGGAAATTTAGCATCCTGGCCCCCATAGCAGCAAAAGGCCGGTAGTCCCCCCATCCGTGTGTTAAGCAGAAACTTGCTGATGGCTGCACATTTGCAAACAGTCCCCTGTAGGCAGCTACTACCCCATGGACAACTGCAGACAATTTAATTCCGTTAATGAAGAATAGGAATTCCTGCCTGACTTTGACAGTAGGCAAGGATGAGGCCTGGAGGCGGGAAGAATGGGAAAGGAATGTTCAGTATAGTTTGGAAGAAGAAACCTTTCCTGATGAATCCCAGTATCAAAATTCCCAACTTCACCAAGCAGGGCTTAAGTCAAAAAGCAAAGCTACATCTTTGCAAGTAAACTCAGCCGGAAGGAATTCTGCCATGAAGCCACTTTTTCAGTGGGCTAAGTTCATGTAGTCCAAGTAGAAGGCAGTCATGTAAATTCAGATAAGAACTTTGCAGGAGGCTTTTTTAAAAATCCTGATTTCTTTTTGCCTCAACTAACTGGCCAAGGGTCCACTTCCTCCCATGTCTACAAAAACAAAGATTAAAACCTAAAATCATAAACAAAAAGGTAACATAATAAAACAAAATAAAAAAAACCAACACAGGATCTGTGCTGGGAAAAGCTCTAGCTCAATTAACCTAAACCCACCTCCCTCTGTGACAAAGTGCTCAAGTCTGAGCACCACTTTCTCATGGTCAGAAGTCTTAAACGGCCAGCAGGTAGGTCTTCCTTCTACTTCTGAATTTTCTCTCCAGAACCTAACAGTGTTTGGGTGATGCCAGAAAGGTAAGAGGCATTTTTCCTTCATTTGTGCTTAGAAGTAGAGAGAAAGCAAGTTGTGTTATCTTCATTTTCCAAACGGCGAGAAGAAATGTTCATTGATGGAAGCCACTGGGACTAAATCCAGATCATTTGCTTTCCAATCCAATATTGTGGATCTTGTCTCTCAATTACAGACAAACATTGCTAAAATGGCTGAAGTATCCTGCTAAGGAATCCTCTGAGATGAGAGCTCCTGTGTGCTCTATCCTCTCTCTTTCCAATCTCTCCCTAATCTAAGCCTACTCTGAAGATGCTGAATTGCTAGATCTGCAGTCAACTGAAGAAGGAAAAATCTGTTCAGAAGGACACATATTTATATATCTGTTCACCGTCTTTGCTTGGAAACTTTCTTCATCTCTTCGAAACAATTATATTAAATGGATGTGGGGCTAAAGTTAGACCAAATCTTCCAGTCAGGATGGGTTTCTTGGAGTCTTTAGGTAAAGCAAATGTGAAACTCTGCATTAGGCTCACAAACATCAGGAATAATTCCATCTTTGCCAGTTGCTCTCCCATACATACCCGCTTCCCTAAAAAATGAGATCAGAAAAAAGGGGAAAGATTATAATACAATTCCTTTACCTATTTCAAAAGGGACAGATTTATAGGAAATATCTAAATTTGAGTGTTTTAGATGCAGATAGAGGATTTCAAAATAAAACTGCCACATCTTCCACATGGCTTCTCACAATATATGCTGGTAAAATTTTTAAATAACAAGTTCATATTTTAAATCCTACTCATGAAAACCTATTCTCACCCTAGACAGGAACTAGTTACCAGATTCAGTGGGGCAGGCTACCCTGTCTCCACCATGCCTACTTATCTCTTTCCTTCCCACTCATGTGGAAGATTAAGGGGGAAGGGGAAATTCCCCATAATAAAATGATAAGTTAATAGAAGAAAATAATCTTTGGAGCTTTCCTTTTCCATAGAAGAAATCCAAATGTTACAATTCAATAACCAAAAAGAGGGGCTGGTAAGATTAGAGAACTTGCCCTCTCACCCACCAACTCAGCAGGACAGAAATTTTTCTGAACTCCAACAGTTTCCTAGGACCCAAAGAGTCACCTGGGCAGCTCAGAAAGAAAGATTTCTAGTAATATTTCAGAATTTATAACCAACTGCTCTCCTTTTATTTTTAAGGTCTGAAATGAACATAACGGAGATACATTACCTAAATTATTTATCTCATCTCTTAAATTAGAGTACAAAGAAAAGAAACATTATTAAAACAACACGAATTAATAAAAGATTCTTTTAGTTCTACTTCTTTTTAAATTATGCCATTAAAAAATTTAACTGACCTATTCCAAAAGGAATAAAGGTGTCTTTTTTAATGAGTTGTCCTTGAGCATCAAGAAATCGATTAGGGCAGAAATCTTCTGGTTTCTCCCAAATGACTGGGTCTCTGTGTACTGACCACAAGTTGGGTAAGACTATTGTGTCTTTAGGAATGGTATAACCTTGGAGCACTAAAACAAACAAACAAACAAACAAAAAACACACAATGTCATTCAACATGCCATTTCTACTAATTCTCCCTAAACATCATTATCTAAAAAAAAAAAAAAAAAAAAATCTAGCTACAAGTCTTATCAACTGGCATCCTTCTCTCCTCACCTTCTCAGGATCTAGCCTGAGACAATGCACAGGAAGTACTCAAATGAGCATTGAATGAGTGAATTAAATCAAACCATAAAACCACGGCAATTAAGAGAAAAACTGAAACAAATAATAAGTCACTGTAGGTAGATTTTCCCTAAAAATTCAAGTTAGGTTCCCAATATGTGTATAAATTTCTACAGTTTACAAAGTCTTTTATGTCCACAAAACTATGGTGAGGAAGGTAAACTAAGATAAAGGGATATACAGGGAAGTTATCACAGGCTCTCAGCAGCTGGCAAGTTAATATGTACTACAAACTGTTCCCAAGAGATACCGTAAAGAAAGTGTATCTGCTTTGCACCAAAGATACTGTTACCTGATCCAGTCCCCTTTGCAAGGGGTTGTCTCAGACAGCTGGCTTATTACTGGATTCAAACAACATTGTAATGGACAGCCTCCAGAGGAGGTAAATTCCCCATTACTAGGAATGTTTAAAGAGTATCTGGATGGTTATTCATCAAGGACAGGATCAAATGGAAACCTTTCACTGAAGATGAGAGGTTGAAACATGTGACCTTAGAATCAGATGGTCCCCTGTAATTTTTCAGTACATTTTGTTTCTGATGAAGAATTATACAAATTGAAGTAGGATTATTCCCAGCTAAAATCCTTATTCCACATTTAGACCAGTTCTTCTGAACCTCCCCCCACACCCTGCCCAGAGGAGTACAGAGAGGCACTTTTATCAATTCTGGAGTTGCTGCCAACATGACCAACTGAAACTGCAGCATGATTTGTTTTGCCAGTGTAAGCATAACGTTCTGAGGGCTAGAAGAGCTATTTATAAAACAAAGCAGAGCTGGAAAGCCCATACAACTAATAATGCACAACTGAGGGCTGAAACCTTTCCTGTACGTTTGCTTCTCCACAATGCAATCCTAAACCCTCAAAAGGACCAAGGTAGGTAATGGGCAGCACACCTCGTCTCCACTGGATTAGGGGCTGTGCTTTCCTCAAGGGTGTTCAGAGGAGGAAGTCTCCGGACTTGCCTGTTTTCTCTGATGTCATATGAGGAATGGAGAGTGGCACCACCACAGCCAGCCTCTGCACCTCCATGATGGTGGCTTCTGTGTAGGGCATCTTGACCTTGTCAGTGAGAGACGGGGCTCGGTCAGGGCCAATGACCCTTTCAATTTCTTCATGAACCTTTTCTATACAAAAAAAAAAAAAAAAGGAACAAATAAAATAGGGAAGGGAAGCCCAGAAGAGAGCTGAGACTATTTTGCCTGCATACTTCCCATCTCCACTTATGCACTATTGATAAGTTGGCAGTACCTACCTGATTCAGCATGAGTGAAGTGAAACATTGGTCAGATCCTGCCAGTAGAGACATTTACCACCAAAGACCCCATTCCACTCTGACTTTGTAGGAGGATAGCAGCAGAGATAGATAAGGGCAAAAGTGAAAGTGCTCTGGATTCAGGAGCACCGTGAATCATCCTCTCTTATTGTTGCAGTTTGAAGATGTTATGTACCCCAGAAAATCACGTTCCTAAACTTAATCCATTCCTGTGGGTGCAGATCTATTGAGGTGGGATCTTTTGATTAGGTTATTTCAAATGAGATGTGACTCACCCCATTCAAGGTGGGTCTTATTCCCCTTACTGGAGTACTTTATAAGATGAAACACATACAGAAGCGAAGAGATGAAATTAAAAGAAACCCACAGAGAAACATCCAGAGAAGTTTAGAGAACAGCCACAGATGGAGAAGTCAGAAGCTGAAGCAAGGAAACCTGGGAGAGAACGGCCAGCAGATGTTGCCATGTGACTTGCTATCTGACAGAGGAGCCCAAGCTCACAAGCAACCGGTTTTCAGAGAAGGTATCATCTCATTGATGCCTTAACTGGGACATTTTCATGGCCTTAGAACTATAAATTTGTAAACTAATAAATCCCCATTGTTAAAAGTCAGTCCACGTCTGGTATATTGCATTTCATCTGCTGTAGCAAACCAAAACACTTACGAACACTGATTGATTCTCTAAGCAGACTATGGCGATGTGTGGTAGACCAAGATGGCCCCAAAAGATACCCACATCTTGATACATACACATCTATGTACAGTGCTCTCCCACTTTGTACCCAGTTGATCTATGTGAATAAGGCAGTAGTGATGGGGGAAGGCAACTGCCATGTCAACTAGCCCTAAGGAAAGTTCCTAGTGGCAAGGAATTGAGGCCTCCAGCCAATACCCATGTGAGTGAGCAGTTCTGGAAGTGGAACCTTCAGCCCCAGTCACTTCTACAGATGACTGCAGCTCCAGCCAACATCTTGACTGCCAACTTCATAAGAGACCCTGAGCTAGAACCCACCCAGGCTAAATTGCCCCTGAATTCCTGACTCTCAGAAACTTCATGAGTAATACATGTTTGTTGTTTTAGTCTACTAAATTTTATGATGATTTGTTACTTAGAAATAGATAATTACTACAGGTAGGCAAAATCCCATCTGTGGTAGGGAGAATAATGGCCCCCCAAGGACATCCATACCCTAATTCCCAGAACCTGTGAATATGTTACCTTCAGGACAAAAGGGACTACAGAGATGTGATTAAATTAAGGACCCCGAGATGGGGAGATTATCCTGGTGCACCAAGTCTAATCACATTGTCCTTAAATTGGAGAGTCCTTCTTAGCTAAGCGTTCAGCCAGAGGGAGATGTGACTACGGAAAAATGGTCAGAGAGATGCAACGTTGCTGGCTTTGAAGACAGAGGAAAGAGACCATAAGCCAAGGAATGTGGGCAGCCTCTAGAAGCTGGAAATGGCAAGGAAATGGATTCTTTCCTACATTTTAGCCCGGTGAGATCTGTGTTGAACTTCTAACCTAGAGAACTATAAGATAATAAATTTGAATTGTTTTAAGTCATTACATTTGTGGTAATTTGTTACAGCATCAGTAGAAAACCAATACACCATCCTTCCTTGTACTCATCCTCCATGAACTGCTACTTCCATTTACTACCTATTGGTGTTGACATAATGACCTTGTGAGAGTCACATAGCTTCTCTGGGCCTCTGTTCTCCATTTTCAAAACAAGATGAAAGGAATAAGATGATAATTGTGATTCCCTTCAGCTCTAAAATGCTATCCTTCTCTAAAGTTTTTCTCCATCACAGATTTCACAGAGCATCAGACCTGTAGAAATTTAAAGCAGGGACAAGAAATTTATGACATTAGTCTCATTGTCTTGGAACATAAGGGTTCACTGTTAATGCCTTACCAGTTCCTATAAGATACAAGTATTTCCATTTCATTTTCCAGGTTGAAGATATCTCTTAGTCCTGGGAGTAAGAGGATCACAGAGGTTGCTGATCTTGATTTAAATAACTTGGTTTTGCTGTGAATAAAATGAATATCTATTAATTACCTTGAACATCGAGGTTCAGTGACATATACAGAAGGCACCAAAGCAAAGAGTTGGTTGTGGTATCAGTCCCAGCAATGAAGAGATCACCAATGATATAAAATAAGTATTCTTCATCAAAACTACTGCTGCTATTATGTTTCCTCTCCTCCTCCATGTGAAGAAGGTACATATCAATGAAGTCCTGAGGGTTGTCTACATCCAGCGACTCTCGATGATCTTGGATGATTTTTTTAAGGAAAATGGTTAAATCCTTTTCAATTTGTCTTAACTCCTTAAATGGTCCAAATGGAAGGTAATAAAACCAGGAGCATATGTTGACCAGGAGGACCTGGCTGTTCAGAGAAATTTCTAACCCTCGTGACATAAAACCGAGCATCTTCTTAAATTGACCATTGGTGTAGTCAAAGCGCTGGCCAAAGCACAAAGAGCAAATGATGTTAGAGACAGCATTGCTGATGATGGGGAAAGGACTGAAGGGTTTTCCTCCATGCTTTTGCATTTCCTCTTTCACATACTTGAACTCTTCAATAATCTTGGGCTCCAAGCTAAGCTTTCCCAAGCCAAAATGACGAAGAGTTGAATGGGAGAACCTCCTATGTTGTCTCCAGACTGGCCCATAACGTGCGAAAACAATCCCTACAAAAGGACACCAAGAACACAAGGTAAGAGAGAGTGATACCGGATAATGCTGAATATGACCTACCATGAAGGATATTCTGTATTTCTTAAGTCATTTGTGCAAAGTTCATATACAGGGTCACAGATAAAGACCACCAGCCAAGAAGAACGATTAAGCAAAATTTAATTATCAAGGTAGTATATGTTTCTAATAACAACAAAAGTCATATCCAATTAAGAAAATTTGTTATAAAGGCTATTATTATAGATAGTGATTCCTGGTGAAATGGAAAGCAATGAGCTTCAATTTCCAAAATTAGTGTGAATTTCAAAACTTTATATTTTTATAAGAGCGACTCCAGGCTTAGAAAACATTTCAGGACAGAAATGCCCATATTCTAAACATATTCTAGATGCCCACATTCTAAACATTAAGAACAGAAGATACGTATAGTAATGGATCACACACACGAGAGCAGGAACAAGTTCTGATTGTGCTCACAATTAAAATCCCTGCAGCTGGCATAGTGCTGGGTACACAGGAGGAGCTTGTCAAATATTAAGAGAATAAATGAACTGCCCAACTGGATTAGAACCATTGACCATCCAGTTTGGAATCTAATAACTAAGTAGGTAATCTAAAAGGCAATAGCTTTTGTAGTTGGCAATAGCCCTACATTTAAAACATCTGAACTCATTAATGTCTTGTGCAACTATATCTTATTTGATTCTCGTATATTATGTTATACATCTGCCACCACTGAACCCAACAAAATTGCTCCCAGATATTACATCAAGAGTTTTCTCAAACATTCCCTGTTTCTTCTCACCTATTTCACCCTCCTATTTTCCATTGTGTTTTTTATCATTTCAGCCAGTTCTCCTGCTTTCTTCACTTTTAACCTATCTTGTTTTTGCTACTTTCAAAGACATGCTCCATTCATTCAACAAATAGTTCTGAATGTCTACCACTTGCAAGGCATTGGGGTATTGAGGATACAGTTGAGAATTAGACAAAAAAAGTCTTTAATGTGAATGAAATTTTTAAAAACTGCTCAATGGTTAACTCTTCTTACAATCTCTTATACTCTATAAATGCCTCTTAAATTAAATATCCATGTGGTCAAATGTGTCAGACAATCTACCAACTTTACTTTCTCCCTCTGATCCCCACTGGTACCTTCCACATTTCTGCTCAAATCTACACTGGTTACTCGCTAAGCCTTTTGGGCAGACACTGTTTTATCAGTTCCATTAGTCATAATTTAGGAATTTCTTTTGACTTGGAACCCTTGTTTCCTGGATCCTGTATCTTCCTCTTTCTTGTTTTACTCCCTAATTTTGATGAAGCATATCCTCTAGTCTTTGCTTGAGAAGAGATGCCTGGGAGGTAACTTTCTTAAGACTTTGCATGAATGAAAATATTTATTTTAATTTTTGCACTTGATCAATACTTTTTATCTCAGAATTTTGAAGGCCTTGCTGCTAAGAGCAGATTTCTGAGTCATAAAACATGTACATCTTCAATATTAGAAGACATTGCCACATAATTCTCCAAAATGGAGTATACAAAGTGTACCCATGAGAAAAAGTTGGAATGTCTTCAGATGCAGAAATATGTGCCAAGTGAATGCAAAACCTTGAAGTATGCTAGTTTGCTAAAAAGAAAAGAGCTTCAAATTTATTACATCTACCTAATTTTTCTTTCTAATTATATACAATTACATATATTATATATGTTAGACGTCATTATATGTAACTATATATAATTATAGAGTATATGTAAATAACTAGACAACAATGAAAGCATTTTTTATATCAATTATTACATAAAGTCAACTATGGTTTTAAATCTCAGAAAATTATTTGAAAAGTGTCATCTGAGATAATTAATTTGGTAACTATTTTGTTAGTTGCGTTCACAGATACCTTAGAAATTATGTCATGCAAATACCTGTATCTAAATCTATCTCTAGGAGAAACTAAGATGGTGGCTAGGTGAGACAGGGCAAAAAAACATCTCTGTGAAAAACACTAGATAAAAACCAGAGAGTGACCCAGAATACCAGTTACAGCGATGCGCCAGCTGGACGAGGTCTCCTAGTTCCACAGGGGCCGTATACTTGGTGAAAACGGGAGTCTGCATTCTGAAACAAGTGAGTAAGCTGGCTGGAAGACCCACAGTCGCGCGGTAGTCTGGAGAAGCCAGGGGTTGGCATTTGGAGACTGACTGGTTCTTTTAAAAAAAAAAAAAGGGGGAAAACCCAGGAGCGGCTGCAGTTGCGATAGTGGGAACCACGCAGTAAAATACAGCAAGAGGGGGCTGGGCCGGCCTCTCGGTGTCTGGCCTGGAGGATAGCCCGCTGCAGACACCCTCGGTGCCAGGGGAGCAGAGGGAAGAGCCGGAAGCTGAAAGAAACCCCGCGGCTCGCAGCTGGCTCCCCGGAGGGCTGGATAAACTCCTGCCCGGGGCAGTGCCCACAGCCCAGAGCCCCGCCAGTTGTCCTGGAGCTGGGAAGGAGGAACTGTGTGAGGAGAGGGGTTGAGACGCCCCTTTCAGCCATTTTTGCATCAGGCTGAGAGCGCCCCTGCCCGGCCCAGTGGCCTGGGGCTTCCCTTGAGGGACAGCATGCACTGGTGATGTAGTACGGCATTCCCTCGGCAGAGGTCCTGGAGGATCGCGGCTGGGAGGGGGGACCCACTTGGAGAACCCAGGGACACTATGCCAAGTCCGGTGGTTTGTGGGACAGCGAGAGAGAGGATCTGGGGCTGAAATGAAATGAAGGCTTAGACTCTTGCGGTGGCCTTGAATCTCCGGGAACCTAAGGGATGTGAATATTAAAGCTGCCCTTCCTCCCTGGCCACCCGGACACACGCCCCACATTCAGGGTGGACAGCTCCGGCAACACACCCAAACTGAGTTCTCCAACTGAACCCCACAAGAATCATTCCCCCACACACCGTGGGAACAAGGTTGAGAACTGACCTGAGGGGTATACGTGACTCACAGATGCCATTTGCAGATTAGTTAGAGAAAGCGTACGCCACCAAATTGAAAAATTAGATTGGTATCTTTTCTTTACAACTTGAAAGAACCCTATCAAGCAAAGCAAATGCCAAGAGGCCAAAAACAACAGAAAATCTTAATGTATATGATAAAACCAGACGATATGGAGAACCCGATCCCAAACACCAAAATCAGAATATCAGAAGAGACACAGTATTTGGCACAATTAATCAAAGAACTACAATCGAGGGATGAAAACATGGCAAAGGATTTAAAGGACAACAAGAAGACCATGGCCCAGGATATAAGTGACATAAAGAAGACCCTAGAAGAGCATAAAGAAGACATTGCAAGAGTAAATAAAAAAATAGAAGATCTTATGGAAATAAAAGAAACTATTGGCCAAATTAAAAAGACTGAATATTCACAACACAAGATTAGAGGAAGCTGAACAACATCTCAGTGTCCTAGAAGTCCACAGAACAGAAAATGAAAGAACAAAAGAAAGAATGGGGAAAAAAATCAAAACAATTGAAATGGATCTCAGGGATACAATAGATAAAATAAAACATCTAAACTTAAGACTCATTGGTGTCCCAGAAGGGGAAGAGAAAGGTAAAGGTCTAGAAAGAGTATTCAAAGAAATTGTTGGGGAAAACTTCCCCAATCTTCTACACAATATAAATACACAAAGCATAAATGCCCAGCAAACTCCAAATAGAATAAATCCAAATAAACCCACTCCGAGACATATTCTGATCAAACTCTCAAATACTGAAGAGAAGGAGCAAGTTCTGAAAGCAGCAAGAGAAAAGCAATTCACCACATACAAAGAAAACAACATAAGACTAAGTTGTGACTACTCAGCGGCCACCATGGAGGCAAGAAGGCAGTGGCATGATATATGTAAAATTCTGAGAGAGAAAAATTTCCAACCAAGAATACTTTATCCAGCAAAACTCTCCTTCAAATGTGAGGGAGAGCTTAAATTTTTCACAGACAAACAAATGCTGAGAGAGTTTGCCAATAAAAGACCTGCCCTACTTCAGATACTAAGGGGAGCCCTACCGACAGAGAAAGAAAGAAAGGAGAAAGAGATATAGAGAATTTTAACAGACATATATAGAACCTTACATCCCAAATCACCAGGACACTCATTTTTCTCTAGCGATCACGGCTCTTTCTCCAGAAGGGACCATAAGCTGGGACATAAAACAAGCCTCAATAAATTAAAAAAAAAAAAATTGAATATACTCAAAGCACATTCTCCAACCACAATGGAATACAAATAGAAATCAATAATTGTTGAATTGTAACTCCAGTATTTACTTCCTACATGATATAAAATACACAAACTCTAATGACAAATCAGTGGTTTTGAATTCAACGTAAAATATATAATTTCAGACAACTATATAAAGGTGGGGGAATGGAGGAGTATAGGAACATAGTTTATATGTCCTATTGAAATGAAGGTGGTGTCAAAGAAAAACAAGATTGTTATGGATTTAAGAGGTTAATTTTAAGCCCCACAGTAAACACAAAGAAATTATCAGAGAATATGACCATAGAGATGAAAAGTAGAGTATGGGTTAAGAGAAATGGGGGAAGGGGCAATGGGGAGTTAAATCTATCTCTATCTATATATTTATGTATGTATCTACATGTAAAATAAAATACATGTTCTCTGCCAGGGTCTAGGTGAAAACAAATTTCCTTGTTTCCTTTTGCTGATGACCAAGTTTGCTGTGTGTTCTTTGCCTAACACACATTTTCACCCAGATTAAGCCCTTCAAGAATTGTCCTTAACCATGGGCAGGTCTTTTCCTGTGGAGTATTCAGAGGCAACATGTTGCAGGGCCTCCTCCTTTTTTCTTGAACAGATGTGGTCTCTCAGGCCAACTTCAAAATTTGATGGTAATTTTAACTATACTCTCACTGAGATCTTTCATATGACATCTTTGCTTTATCCTATTTCCTACAGTTTCTCAAGGAACTTTATATTTCCTTTGTTAGGATACAGATATCATCTGTTCACCATCTTCTAAACTACACATTTGTGTAGTATGACCTTATGTATTATAAAAATATTGTTGTCAAGCAATATACCATTCTTCTATCAGTTTTTCTGACATTTATTTAGAGTCTTTTATATGACAGATAATAAGGGCACATAGATTTAAACAGTCCCTGTTCTTAAGATACTTATAGTCTTGTGAGGACCTGGGTAAACCAACAAATCTTACACACTGTTGTATGCTGGAGGTGTTTTGAGTTGCAGTGTAGACATAGGGGGCAGAGCACCCAGTCAGCTGAGGGAAGGCAGTGCTTCTCAGAACAGATGACTTCCAGACTGATAATTCATTTGAAATACAGATGCACATGGAGACACATTTTGGGTCAATAGAAGAACTTGAGCAAAGTCAAAGAGCGTAGTTTCAAGACGGGCTAAATTATCTTCGAATAGAAATCAGGTTTTTTAGGTTAGGCAAGGATATGGAGAAAACCTTCTCAGAAGGTGCTAAGATTCAAGAACTGTGGCTTTTGACCATGAGCTGACAGGAATGAAGAAGTACAAGAAAGAAGAGGGGACCAAAGAGGGATTGCCTGAGAATGGTAGGGATGAGAGGCATGGACAGAATTAATTGCCTTAGGGTTTCAAATTTTGCAAAACACATGCACTGGAGCCAGAATGGCTTAGGATCTTAGGAGTGTTGGAAGAGGTTCAGATCCAGCCTACAATTGTTGACATCTTCTTCATCCTTAGCCCTGAAAAGTCGCAGTACGCAGAGATGTGTACAAATATTTCACTTTGAGAAGGATAATAACACTGAAAAATAAAAATGGCTTCAAAGCAATCATTAAGACTCTTTTGGATGGGAATGATATAAACATATTCTCAAACTAGTTTAGGTAATAAAGGGCAATTTGCTCATGGAACCACACAACAGGAAGGGCAGGTGTCACAATGTCTAAGACAAAATGCCACAGAACTCTTTTCCTCACACCTATTTTTCACATCTCTGCCTGACTGCCTTCATTCTTTCCTACTGCAAACCAAATTTATCCACAGAGGAGCTACATTGAGATGCCTACTTCCCCAGTTTCACCAACAGAGAGAAAAGCCCTTATTCCTCAGCTCCAACTTGAAAAACTCTGGGGAAAGATTCAAATGAATCCAGCCAGACACCCACAGTGATATGAATTTGGGGTCCCTTAAGTTTACTGTGTGGCTTGAGGTTGATGTCATGAGTATAAATCACTTGACAACAGATATGCAGTTATGAAATCTTCAGTTCCGTGCTCACCCACCAGACTAATCACTGTTGCAAAGAGATAAGTTTTTTATCAATCCACCTTTAATCAGACGTCCATCCCTGGACTTACCACTATGGACCAGGGAGGCAAGTTCACGTAAAGATATGGCAGGTTGTGCTCAAACTATAGTAATGGGTGTGAGAGGTGGTGGGAGACAAAGAGCACCTCAGAAGAAGGGAATACTATTTCCAGAAGAATGAGTGTTAGGCTTACATAAAAACCTACCTCCAATCAAATATGGGATAAACCAAATGGACTATGATACATTCTCACAAAGGACTATCACATAGCTCTTACGGATTTTGTAGAATATTGAATAACATGAAAATATGTTTACAATACTTTAAGTGATAAAAGCAATTTTAAAGAGTATGAAGAATATGATTCCATTTTAAGAAAACAAACACATTTTAAAAAATACATGTACATATAGAAGACTGGAAGGCAATACATAAAAATAATGTCAATAATGTCTGTCTAAAAATAATACCGATTACACATGATTTTTAATCTTTTTTCCCTTTTCCATGTGTTACGTTTTTCAACAAGCATGTATTACTATAATAATGAAATTATTTAAACATCAAATTTGATTCAATTCTACATTGATCACATATACATTTTCTCCCTCCCGAAGCAGAGAAAGTGTTCTGCACTGATACATTTGCCCCTTTCCTTGCATAAGGTCATAAAATCGTTCCTATTAATGGAAAGTCAGGCCCTCTTGATAAGAGCATGTAACTATTCCAAATACATATTTCACTGCATATTCAGTTATCCTGTTTTCCTCATACATTTTCAAATTCCCGAGGTGAACTTTCATTTTCTATTTATCCTCATTTCTTAATTTCATTTTGCATCTTGTTCCCCTTTGACGTAACCAGTACTGACTGATCCAGTCCTACTTTTAGACTTCTTCAAAATTTGCTTTCACCTCCTGTTCCAGTTTGCTAAAGCTGCCAGGATGTGAAATACCAGAAATGGATTGGCTTTTATAAAGGGAATTTATTTGGTTACACAGTTACAGTCTTAAGGCCATAAAGTGTCCAAGGTAAGGCATCAACAATCAGGTTTACATTTTTCTTAAATTTTTCTTCATTTTTCAATACCTCCCTCACCCCCTGCCACCCCCAGAAAAAGGATAAAGAAAAATATCAGGTAATTTGCACTGCTTGACTTAAAAAAAAAAGTTTTTTGTGTTAAGGATAGAATATTCTTTAATTGGCAGGTAGAGAATGAAAGCTACACCAAATAAAAATAATGGGTTTTGATCACTTAGAAAATTATAAGGAATCAAGATTACCTAGAAGGATATTTTAAAAATTCCCAACTGTCAAAAATACCTTTATTTCCTGATATACAGACTCCTTCCTGCAATGACAAGTTAGTGCAACTAGATAAGATCAAAAATTGGCACAATGTTGAGTTCAGACCTACAGGGTAAATGTATTAAGTGGTTGGCAGTTCAACTGCCAAACGACGATCTAAACTCAATAAATTGCTTATGGCATGATAGATTTTGACTGAGTTTACATTAAGTTTAACAGTGGTAGATATATATAAAAAGAAAAGAGTTTACCATTTCAGAGTATTTAAGGGTAAGAAAAATATATAAACAAAGTTTTTTGCAATGTAGTTTAAACCCTCAAATAAATTGTACTATACAAGAACAACTAATACACAATAACACGGCACCAAAGATGTACCCAATACCATGGCCTGAATTTCTGCATTTTTCTTTCTTTTAACGGCAGCCACATTGGCTTATTAGTTCTAACTCAAACGTGCAACTGCTCCACATACATTCCGACTCCTCCACATACATCCCAACTCCTTCACATACCCCAGACATTTGCCATACAAAAAAACAAAAAAACAGCATAATGAGTAGGAAGCCAGCTGTCCCACCTGATCAAAAGCAAGTATTCTAAGTTTATAAGGCTTTTCTATAAAAGGGTCTTCAACGTCTGCATAGTCCACAAAGAATTTTAAAAATGCTACTCCTACTTTAGGAGGCTCAAATATGCAATCTGAAACATGAGTGAGAAACAACTGTTTTAGTTAAAAACACTGACTTCAAGTCAGGGTAAAAAATTTCACCAAAAAGAAAGTATGACTGAATAAGTGATCTCCCCCTTTCCTTAGCCCATAGAAAAATAATGTGCGTAACTTTTCCTTCAAAGTAAGCTGAAAAATTTTTTAATGGATAATTTTTAAATGGTTTTCAGAAAATCTTATTATCTTTTCTAACCTAAAGTCAATGAATGACATCGGCAAAGAATATACAGCATAGAAAAACTCAAGAACTAGTGGTTAACACAACATTGGGAAAGGTAATAGGATAAAAAACTGTAATAAAGTGGTAAATGGCAGAACACAGCAGCCACCTGAAATCACAAGCAGTCAAGTTCACGAGCGATGTGCCTGCTTTCAAGGTAACAGCTCTTTCTGGGCAGCCTAGCTCTGGGAGGGAGGCCTCATGAGGAATAGAGGTCTGTGCATCACTTTCCTCCAACTTCCAAGAAAGAATTACAGGGAAGAGAACAACATGCACCTAGATGTGTGCCATTTGCTTCTGATGGTCAAAGTGAATTTTGCATTTCTTCCCCAAAGCTAAAAAAACAAACAAAAAAACAAAACAAAACAAAACAAAAAACTTGAGAAAAATAATTTTCTATGAATTATTCTATATTTCAGATTTCTTTTCCTGCAAAATTTAATATAGTGATCAATAGATTAAAAGATAATATACCAGTACAAAAATACCTACACTAGATTATTAAAATTGTAAGACTATTTTTAAATTCATAAAAATAGTACTGTACTGGCTGAGTATAACTATAGTTCCAGTTTTTGGTGCCTCATGCTAAACAGAATTGGAGAAACTAACACTGTGTGGGGGAAGGGGAGGGCGGGGAACCATTACCCGAACTTACTACCATTTAAAAACGGTCAAGAGTTGCCACATTGGGGGCTCATTCTTTAAAATGCTGTTTAGAATATCAGTTAAAATGTTTGAACAAGTAAAGTCTTTCGCTACTCTATACTATCATGTTTGCAGTAGAGGTCTGGTGAAAAGCAACCCTGTGTTTCATTCACTCAGTCTCACGGACGCTCTCAGCAGCAATGCATCAGGGAAGGGGCACCATCTCCACTACAGAAGCCCACCAAGGGCAGCTGCCTCGTATGCAGAATCAGAGGCCTCACAGTGCACAACCGAAGGTCTGGGTCTGATTCAGTGCTGTGATTGGAGGTTCAGGGTGCCTTGTCTGGGTAATTTTCTGTTTGGGATTTTTGTGTTTTCTTCTTCAATTTCACTTTCACAGACGTGAACACACCGCACTTGGGTTGATTTCGTTTCTTCATGTAGTTCACATCTCTCTCCTGGATCCAATTTGGAAACAGCACAGAATAAACCATTACTTGTAACAGGCATTACATCCTAGTGTTTCACTGGACATCTGTATCTGTGCAAAACACAGCTTCAGCTTTTTCCTGTAGGTCTGTTTCATGAAGTTCTATTTGAGCTCTTGCTGCTGCTTCAGGTTTGCTGAAATTTATTCCAACTTTTCTAAAGCTTGTAAACAATTGAAATGTAACCTGGTCTTCATAGAGGGTAAAAAGTGCTTCAAATCTTTCCTTCTCTTGTACTTTAAACATTGCTTCATGGACACTGCAAGCAAAGTAAGGTGGGCAGATCACTTAAATCCATCACCTTTTCCAAATCATCTTCATCTTCTCCCCAAACCATCTCTTCTTCTTTTCTTGGTTACTGCTACAGAAATCTGACTGGCTGTCATTCCACCCTTTCACAGTGTCCCTTAGCATTATCCCCTAAATTTAGGCCTTTTCAGTTTTTTAAGTTCTAGGATGTCTACCAGGCACCTACTACGTGCTTGGCTACTGCAAGAAAGAAGGAAAGAGGCCCGGGGCCACCTGACGCTGCTCTCCAGTGAGGCTTTGGGCAGCCCCAGGCAGAGAGCAGAGGTGGGTGGGGCACCAGCACCTGCAGCCCGGCCACCGGGCTCTCCAAGCCGGCGGGAGCAGATGCCTCTGTGAGGATGCCAGCGGCGTGTAGCACTGATATTTAAGTTTTAATAAAAACATACCAAATAAAGTTACCTATTGTTTATGGATCTGGAAGCAAATCTGACTGGTGGACTTCTATGAACTATCTGAACAATGTAAAATCAATGCCTTACAAGAAAATTGGGGCCCTAGTGATAGAAGCTAGTGAGGGGGAATGATAATCTAATATGTTCAGAAATGTTAACGATGGTGAATTCAAAGGTATGGTAATGGGATTAAAAGTATCAGAGTTGTATTGAGAATAGGATTGAAAGGAGTTGTTTAAAGGCCTGTTTCCCACAGATCAGCACCACAAATATAGATAGGAGCTTGCATGATATAATTCTAAGGTATGACACCAGCACAGAGAGTTGACATCAGAAGGGTATATGGGAAAAATCTACATATTGCACACTAGGGACTATAATTAATAGGAATACCATACTAGTACTACACAAATATTAGGGACAAATAATTAAGGGCTGACAAGAGCTATGAGATGTTTTGGGTCACAAGAATTGTTTAAAATGGAGAGTGATGAGGATTGTACAACTAAGTGATGATAATGTGAGATATGGATGGATTATTGTGGATATAACATATGCTATGTGAACTTAGGAACCCCCTACTTTATAAGTCAAGCCCTCGATATTGAGGCTTGCTCAGGTGAAACTAATGGCTGTAGAGAGGAGGCTAAGCTCACCTGTTGCTATGCCTAGGCGTCACCTCCAGAGAACCTCTTTTGTTGCTCAAATGTGGACTTTCTTTCTCTAAGCCTAACTCTGCAAATAAATTCATCACCCTCCCCACCAATGTCAGACAGGACACCCAAGATGAATGAGTTTTCTGGCGACATGGGACATGGATTCCAGAAATGAGCCTGACCCTGGCACCGAGGGATTGAGAATGCTTTTTGACCAGAAGGGGGAAAAGAAAGGCAACAAAATTAGGTTTTAGTGGCTAAGAGAATTCATATACAGTCAGGAGATTGTCCTGGAGGTTACTCATATGCAAGCCTCACCTACATATGCCAAATGACCACAATAGATAGGCCCAAATGAACAACAGTCCCAAAAACCTTAAAGAATACCTGGATCCCTATCTGAAACTCTAAAAAAGGTTTCACTCACTAAGTTTATTCATCAGAAACTTAGATCCTTCAGAGTGCTCATATGCTAGCTAAGCCCCCAAACCCAGAGGCAACAGCCTCTTCAAGAACATCAACTAGATGTGTCCCCTTTGCTCATAAAGTTGACACCCCTTTTCAACATGAACAGGTTAGGGTGGTCACTGCCTAGGCATCCCTGAAGACTGGGAAAGTGACTGAACTAGAGGAAGGGGTAGCAACAGACAAAATAGAATTTAACAAAGGGCAATGAATACTGAATCTTCAAATAATTTTCTTTTTCTTAGTTGTTATGGTGTTAGAATAGCTAGAAGGAAAGAAATGAAATGGTGGAACTGTAACCCATAGCATCCTTTGAAATTTGTTCTATAGCTACCTGTTAAATGGTAATTTGAAAGCTATACCTTTTTGTATATATGTTATATTTCACAATAAGGAAATGGCTAAAACTATAGTACTATAACTCATAACTTTAGAAATTTCCTATATATCTATTTGTTAAATCATACTTTGAAAGATATTACCTTTTTGTATATATATTTCATAATAAAGAAATATCTGAAACTGGAATTATAACCTACAATATTCTTTGAAATTTGCTAACTACTTGTTAAATGCACTTGGAAAGTTGTCACTTTTATGTATGTATCTTATCTTACATTATTGAAAAAATGAAAAAAAAAAAGCCATATAATTAATTCTTTGGCCACTTCTAGGCATTATCCTGTAAAATTAATCTGAGGTATATGTGAAGATTCTGCTATATGTTATAAATATATTTGCCACAGTATTTGTTTATAACAGAAAGACAATAGAAGTTACAAATGTCCAGCAATAGGGGAATGGATAGGGGATGGAATGTTATTGTAGTCATTAAAAACTATGTGAAATATTGGAAGCATAATATTTAATGTCTTTCAAATATTTTCAAATAAATTAAGTGAAAATTTTAATAGAAGCAAAAGTTAATGATTGAACAATATCTATTAAACATCTACTATAACTAATCACTATTCTAGACACTGTGATAAAACAGAGAATAAAACAGGCAAAAATCCTGCTATATAGACCTTAAAAATATCTGAGTGGTAGATAAATGAGTTTATATTGCTCTCTGAACTTTATATTTGAAGTATTTTATAATAAAAATGTGATGTGCATTGATTGCATACTTCGGATGGTTTGTATGGTATGTGAATATATCTCAATAAAATTGCATTTCAAACAAATGTGATGTGCACAAATCTTTTATAAGAAATAGACCACACTTAGACTGAAGCACTGCTTTAGTAGCCTTGCCTCTGATTTTCTCTTCCTGCCCAGGAAAAGAATCGGGTAGATTAATGAGGTTGTTGATCATAGCTGGTGTTGAATATCTTTATGGCCTATCTGGCTTACCATAGTTTTTATGGATTTAAAAGAATACTGACCAAATCATGAAATTTTGAAAAATCCAAATATAATAACCTTTCCATGTTCTAGAACATTTTGGCAAATATGCCAAACTAATTATTCATAGCCTTTCTATGCACAGTTTATGAAATATCCCTTTCTCTGCTAGCTTCTGACAGGAAATTCTTCAAAAATACCTTGCGTTCAATATTTAACAAAGTTATTGATCTTTAATCCCTAATTACGTCTTTTCTATTATGGCCCATGCCTCTTGTTTCAGGGCAATTTCACTTTTTACTCTTTTACCAATGAAAACAGTAGCCAAAGCTGCCTCCGGCTGTCCTTAACTCTTGCTAACCTCAGCACCTAGGCCTTAGCTCCAACAGCCTCACTTCTCCAAGGTAACTGTGCTGTCCATTTCTCAGTCTGTGAAGCCTACTCTTTTTTTTTTTAATTCAATTTTATTGAGATATATTCACATACCATGCAGTCATACAAAGCATACATTCAATTGTTCACAGTACCATTACATAGTTGTGCGTTCATCACCAAAATTAATTTTTGAACATTTTCATTACCACACACACAAAAGTAATAAGAATAAAAATTAAAGTGAAAATCTAAAGTGACAATTAAAGTAAAAAAGAGCACTGGGTGCTTTTTTTTTTTTTGCCCCCATTTTTCTACTCATCCATCCATGTACTGGACAAAGGGGAATGTGGTCCATATGGCTTTCCCAATCACATTGCCACCCCTCATAAGCTAAATTGTTATACAATCATCTTCAAGATTCAAGGGTTCTGGGTTGTAGTTTGATAGTTTCAGGTATTTGCTGCTAGCTATTCCGATTCATTAGAACCTAAAAAGCGTTGTCTATATTGTGCGTAAGAGTGCCCACCAGAGTGACCTCTCGGCTCCTTTTGGAATCTCTCTGCCACTGAAGCTTATTTCATTTCCTTTCACATTCCCCTTTTGGTCAAGAAGATGTTCTCCATCCCACGATGCCGGGTCTAGATTCCTCCCCAGGAGTCATATTCCACATTGCCAGGGAGATTCACTCCCCTGGGTGTCTGATCCCACGTAGGGGGGAGGGCAGTGATTTCACCTTTCAAGTTGGCTTAGCCAGAGAGAGAGGGCCACATCTGAGCAACAAAGAGGCATTCAGGAGAAGGTTCTTAGGCACAATTATAGGGAGGCCTAGCCTCTCCTTTACAGCAACAGTCTTCCCAAGGGCAAGTCCTGTGGTAGAGGGCTCAGCCCATCAAACCACCAGTCCCCTATGTCTTGTGAGCCCATCAGGAACCATCGAGGTGGGAAGCCCAATACCTCTGCCTTCTCCACCAGCTCCTCAGGGGGCTCTAGATATTTTTTCATTTTTTTTTTAATTAACTTCTTCTTTTTAATTAACTATATCAAAAAATTAATAAAAAAAACATTTCAAACAACATGTTGGAAGTAAAGTAGTTATTTTAGGTTAGCTGTCTTTTTCTTACTCCTTTGTTATGGTTTGTTTGAAGCCTACTCTTAAATCTTCTGCTACTTCATCCATTGATGGGCATCTTGAAATAAACTCACATTTTTCCCCTTTTATTCTTGCTATCAAAAAAATTTAATTAAAAAATAAATTCCTTAACTATCTCTATTTTCTTTCTCAGCTGAGCAATGGTTATTCCAAGTTAAGTCCATAACTATTTTCTTTGTGACATATGGTTCTTGCTTTACCTTCTCTTGTCAGTCATCTTCACAAGACACAGAAATTCTTTCATGGCACATTCACTCAGCACATATCTCTTAGAGTATCAGAGCAGCGTTGCCTAACAAATCCTAACTGTCTCTTAGAGGAATGAATGTTTCTGTTGAGATACTGAAGCACCAAGTTACCTCAGGCTCCCAGCCCCCATCCTAAATAGAGAGCTAAGGATAAACAGTGATCCAACTAATGCTTAGAGATTGCCTTAATATAGATTCTTGACAAACATTTACTGTGTTAACATTTGGGCACTGTGCTATTAGGACATGAAGGAAGAACATTTAATTCTTACCTTCAAGAAGTCTAATGAGATGTGCAACACAAATTACAATACAATGTGATAAGTGCAGCAAAAGATGCATACATGCACGTATTCATTCATTTCTTGATTACCTCCTGTGTGACAAGCAGTGGGAGTACAGTGGTTAACAAGATGAGCAAAATCCTTGTCCTCAGGGAGCTTACATTCTAGTAGCAAGCAGGGGTAGGACAGACTAAGTACTTTCAAAGTGCTCAATGAATGAAATAAGGTGTGGTACTGGGCAATGACTAACACAGGACTAAAAGGGGACAACTGGATTTCAAGTCCTGAGGAATGACAAGGAGTTGGCCAAGTGAAAAATTATTCCAGGTCCAAGGAAGACAAACACTATAGTTTGAGGCAGGTACAAGCTTGGCAAGAATCAGCTTAGCACATCTAGGACAGAAAGGCCAGGTTGAAACGTACAAGTAAAGGGAGAGTAGAACGAGATAAAATCAGAAAGGCGGACGGGGCGAGATCCTTCAGGGCACAATAGGACAATTATAGAGTTAGAAGCAATTAATTTCAGCAGGGGAGTGACATGATTTAATTCATAATTTTTAAAATAGCTCTTTCTAGCTGCTGTGTGAATAAAAGATTAGAGTGGAAGCAGGCAGGCTGCTTAAGACACTTCTTGAAGTATTAGGTGAGAAATGATGGTAGCTTGGATGAGGGTGGTGTCTGTGGAGATGGGGAGACGTAGATGGATGCAGGACATATATTTGTAGGAATTGACAAGACCTGATTAACTGGAAAGGGGATGAGGGGGAGTGCAGCTTGTGATGGAACAGTGATATCATAAAGAGAAGGGAAGCTCAAAGAACATTTTCTCAAAGAGATGACACCTAAGCACAATTTAAAAAGTGGATAGGAGTTCTCCAGACAGTGAAGAGATTGGAAGAGAATTCTAGGTAGAAGCAGCAGCATGTATGAAGGCATTGGGAGTGGGTGAGGGTACGAACAGTGACATTTATTTCTCAGTGGGACATTTAGAGCATTATTATGATCACCATTACTATTACGTGTCTAAAATCCTGATGCAAAATGCTGGCCTTATCAGATGCTAAAAAGCCTGGCTCTCCTTATGCCACATTACAGGGTTGGGAAGTAGCAGCTCATTTACTTAATAAATACTTGTTGAGCTCCTACTATGTTGCCAGGCAGGACAAATAATAATTTTGTCCCTAGAAGTCAGTCTAGTGGTGAAGACCCACATTCAGGCTGAAGTTACAAAATTATGTAACCTCAGTTTTGATAAGTACAGGGAAGGAAAAGTACATAGTGCAATGAAATTGGCTCTTAAGGGAGCCTAGCCTACTTGGAGAGTCAGCAATAAAAGGATTCCCTGAGGAAAAGACATTTAAACTGACACCTGATGGGGAGGAGTGACCTGGACAAAGAAGTCTGGGACCTATCCCAGGCAAGAAGGCAAAGGGACTGACAAAAAGAGAAAAAGAAAAAGAAAAAAAAAAGCGAAGAGTTAAGGAAAGGGCAAATTTGATTTTCCACTGCAGCAGATATGTTTTCCAACCTGCACAAAAGCCCAGTTTTAGACTCTCATAAGCCAGAATCACAGAGGCTATAAAACCAGTGTATTAGGTTTGCTAACAGGGCTCAGAGTTTCTGGACCTTCTGTCTCAAAGGAAAAGATCTCAAACTCTTGCACTCAAAACTAACGGTGGAAGAATATCACTCCCTCTTTCCAGTGACACCAAAGTTTCTCACCGGGGCCACAATCTGAAGGGCGAAGGATCCGTCTGGGAAGTAGCAAATACTTCAGGAAGAATGGAACCTGGCTTCACACCTTTTCGTCCATCCCCTCTCAATTTCCCAGTGGGCTTCCTACGCCTGATCCAGGAATCTGAACAAGTCACGCATCCATGATGGGATCTTAGAGGTATCCCGAAGGGGAGGCGCCGCCACCACTACCCCTCTTAGGCGCAGGATGCGGGTGTGAGGCTGAAAAGGCTGAGCGCGCCTGGAAGGGGTGGCTGGAGCCGCAGCCCGGGCGCACCTGGAGTCTCATCCCTGGCATCGCGCGATCACACAGCCCGCCCGCAACCCTGCTCACCCTTTCCCTTGGTTATGATGGAGGTGAGAGGCACCCGCGGGCGGTCGCTGAAGACTTCGGCCTGCTGCACCAGCGCCTCGCGCACGCTGTGGAAGTCGTTGAGGAATACCACCAGGTAGTGGCCGATGAATAAGCTGAACACGTTGCCGTACAAGCGGGCTAGGTTGTCCAGGAGCATCTGCGGGCACAGGGCCGCGGTCTCCAGCTCTGCGACCCTCGCCTTGCGGTACACCCAGCTGTACCGCCGGAGGAAGGGCGGCAGCAGCACGTGACCAAAGTTGCCCACCAGTGGCCAGGGCCTGGGCCCAGGGGGGATGTTCCGCTCCCGGTCCCACTGCAGCCAGCGCCAGCCGAGCAGCACTGCGAGGCCGAAAAGCAGCAGCGCGCCACCGGTAGGATCCTGCGGCAGCAGCCCCAGAGGCGCGCCCAGAAGGCTCAGAGGCCAGGGCGGGCCCCCGGTAGAGGCCATGGCTAGTGCACCGGGGAGGACGTCTACACCCGCAACCCTTGGGCTCTCCTAGCCGACCGCAAGAGACAAGCACGCACACACCCGCCTGCGGCCGCCTGCTGCCTACTCCACAGTGGAAAGTCCGGGGTGGAGAAGCCCGAGGCAGGGGCCGCGGCGGATTGGCTGCAACTACCGCATTCTTCCCGCCTCCCCTCCAATCAGCAACGCCTGAGCGGAGCTGGGGTAAGCGCCCCGCCACCCGGCAGGAGAGGTCAGCCAAAGAGGAGAGTGCGCAGTCCAGAAGTTTGCCTCTGAAACTCTTTTGTGCCCCTCTTCGGGGTCGGGGTTAGTGGTGACCGAGCGTAAGACAAAGATGCTTGCAACATAAACCCTGCGCTTTGATTGGCTGTCGGATTTCCTTGAGTCAATAATCAGTTGACGAACGAATGGTGATTGAGCGCATAAACCGTGCCAAGTTTTGCACGGTCCCAGAGAGACTACGGTGAACAAGCCCCTGAGATGACTCAGCCTCAACACTAGCATCTCTGCCTTGACCTGGGAGCGTGAAGATCCCACCCTACCCCGAAAAGAGGATCGGGAAGGGGAGACGCCGCCGTCACTTTGCTGTAGGACGCGGTTGCAAAAATACAGGGTTATTTCTTTTCCAAAGCAGGATTCGCAGGAAGAACGGACCATTTCCTTCACCCAGAGGCAGCAGGATGATGGGAAATCAACGAGATGTAGAATTTGTTGGTGTAGGCAGCCAACGCTGCGGAAAGGATCGTGGGGGACCCAGGGCAGCTTTTAGAACTTGCCAGAGGCAGAAAAAAAAACCCTTTATGCAAAGGGAGAACGTTAAGAGAACATTTCTGCGTAGTATAAAACAGAAGCTGTAATCCAGGTATTGAAAAACACGAATTTGTTTGGGGGAATAAGCGTCTAATAGTATGAGAGGAAAATTAATCAGGTGGGGGAGGGGCGACTCTATTATTACTGTATTACAAACGTGAAATGTTGAGGCTAAGATAGTAAGTGTGTAATGTATAACAAAGTACTTTAATTTCTGTGATAACGGCCCCTCCCTGGGTACTTCCGTTTCCATCTTATACAGGCTAAATCTTCTGGTTTCCCTTTATATTAGGTAGACAGGTGGAATTGTCTATCTTTGACCATTTTTTTCTACTAAAAGGTCAGTTTCATGAGTCAACCTAATAGATAATAATGAACAAATATGTTCATTGCCCAGGTTTCTTCTGATCGGCACAATTTTCCTCCACACAATTAAAAAATTACGAACAACAATCTGTTCTTATAAAAGCATTGAGTCCTCTTTATTCATTCTGATACATTGTAATTTTTTCTATAAATAAGTGATGCCAGTAGGCTATCTTGAATTTCAAGTCCACGTTGTACTCCTAGTACTATTTTTGCCATGCTCTTCACTAGTTATTTTAAGCTTACCAGAAACAAAACAAAAGGAAAAGAAACAACTCATCTCTACTATAATTTGCCATCAATTGCCAAGTTACTTTTCTTCTTTTTTGAATTCTAAAGAAGAGAATTTTAAAATTTAAACCACTTGTTTGCAGATATGGTCTTCAACATGTCACCTGATTTCTCTTCATAGCCTTGCTTTCTAAAATAGGAGCCATTAACATCTTTCCTTACAAGCTGCTTAAATTAAAAAATGCACTTAAAATATTTGAAGATGTGACTAATTTAACAACCCTAATAGACACCTGCTTTACTGTGCAGGATATAATTCAAATCATAGCATTTTTTTCCAAATATTCTCTTATTTTCTTTCAGTAAACCTCTGAGGCAGATAGAAAGCTTCATTGTTTATAACACTATGGATAAATTATTTTAAACATAAAGCCACATAGCTAATCAGTGCTTTTAGGGGTGAATTTCCTCAAATTACATTCAGGGTTTTCTTGCCAGACACTGGAATACTTTATGCTCCATCCTTCCTATTTTAAATAGGTAAATAAGATAATAATTAGTAGTAGTAAAAGAGAATACTAAAAGGTCGTTGGGGCAGGGAGAAGTGGAAGGAAGACAAGGAGAGCATTAAGGGAAAAAAAATCATTTTTATTGAGGCCCCAAAGATTATTTTAAACCACTCACTTTCCCATTGAAATCCTTCTTGCACTACATGGCTTTTGGCCAAAATCATTGGTAACAGTATATCCAAAATATCTAAGTACTTTTATTTTGTTACCAGGAGTAGTGTTAAATTACTCTATTTGTAAAACTGCAGTTGTCCAGCTGGTCTGTAATTCCCTGGAGGTAAATGCCTCACAACTCTTACAATTCCACTAGCCATCTAAAAATTAACCCTTTCATTTCCTTTAAGTTCCTATAATTTGCTTCTCATATACTCCTTTGAGTGTCTCCTATAAAATAAGTAATTCTTTGTGTACTATCTGAGCCTCCTCATCTGAAATTGGGATACATCAAGAGTAAGGATTAAATGAAATAATCAGGACAATGTCTAGCATTTAGTTAATGCTTAATAAGTACGTAATTATAATAAACATTCGGACCCTAATAATACTTTTTTTTTAATCTTCATTTTATTGAGATATATTCACATACCACGCAGTCATACAAAACAAATCATACATTCGATTGTTCACAGTACCATTACATAGTTGTGCATTCATCACCTAAATCAATCCCTGATACCTTCATTAGCACACACCCAAAAATAACAAGAATAGTAATTAAAGTGAAAAAGAGCAATTGAAGTAAAAAAGAACACTGGGTACCTTTGTCTGTTTGTTTCCTTCCCCTATTTTTCTACTCATCCATCCATAAACTAGACAAAGTGGAGTGTGGTCCTTATGGCTTTCCCAATCCCATTGTCACCCCTCATAAGCTACATTTTTATACAATTGTCTTCGAGATTCATGGGTTCTGGGTTGTAGTTTGATAGTTTCAGGTATCCACCACCAGCTACCCCAATTCTTTAGAACCGAAAAAGGATTGTCTAAAGTGTGCGTAAGAGTGCCCACCAGAGTGACCTCTCTCTACAGATTGGCACTTTGCTGCCCCTTTTTCATCCCTGGCAGCTTTACCAGCCCTTTTCAAGTATAGATTTTGAGACTGGCAGGATATTAAATCGTTCTGTATATTCAGCCTTTATACCGTGGATGATCAATAAAAAACTTGCTCATGTTCAATATTGCCCACTGTGCCAGTTTGGATATAGTATGTCCCCCAGAAAAAGCCATGTTTTTGATGCAATCTTGTGGGGGCAGATGTATTAGTGTTGATTAGGTTGGAACCTTCTGAGTAGATTATTTCCATGGAGGGGTGGCCCTGCCCATTCAGCATGGGTCTTGATTAGTTTACTGGAGCCCTCTAAGAGCTCAGACAGAAAGAGCTCAGTGCCGCAGCTGAGAGAGACATTTTGGAAATGGCCGTTGAAACTAGACTTTTGGTAGCCCAGAGTTTGCCTTTGAGAAACTAAGAGGATACCTTCAGACACTTAGAAGGAAATGTCCTGTGAGAAAGGCATTTTGAAACCAGAACCCTGGAGCAGAAGCCAGCACAAAGGTTTTCCGTACACCATCACTGTTCTCCAGTGAAGGTACCGTATTGTTAATGCCTTAGTTTGGACACTTTCATGACTGTAGAACAATAAATTTGTAACCAAATAAACCCCCTTTATAAAAGCCAATTCATTTCTGGTATTTTGCATATCAGCAGCTCTAGCAAAGCAGAACACCCACTTCATTATTGTCCTGTTACATGTATGTACTGTGGTATACATGGAGAGGAGATGAAGGGAGAAAAGACATCTGAAAAATCTAAATGTCAATGGAAGACAGAATCTCAAAAGTAAGGTGGTAGTTTGGAGCTGTTTATACCCCAGAAAAACATGTTCTTAAACTTAATCCATTCCTGTGGGTGTGAATCCATTTAAGTAGGACTTTTTGATGAGGTTACTTCAGTTAAGGTGTGTCTCACTTCAGTCAGGATGGATCTTAATCCTATTACTGGAGTCCTTCATAAGTGAAATGAAATTCATAAAGAGAAAGCCACAGGAAGCAAAAAGCTGAAATCCAATGGAATTGGGAAGGAAAAGGAGAGGCCAAAAGAAGCCACCATGTGTATTGCCATGAGACAGAGGAACCAAGGACCAAGGATCACCAGCAACCAGCCTGAATGTCATCCTTTAGGAAGAAAGCATCACCTTGATGATGCCTTGATTTGGACTTTCTCTTAACCTTAAAACTGTGAGCTAATAAATTCCCATTGTTTACGCCAGCCTGTTGCATGGTATTTGCTTGAGCATCCATGGAAACTAAAAAGTAAAAAAATTCAATTCCCAAAATGTCTTTTTATTTGGACAAAATGGTGCTGGAATTGAGACAATTATTTTTTAATGCCATAATTAAAAAAGTAGTCAAGGTATCCTTTAAGAAAAGAATAGAAGAAAAAAACAACTGTGATACAGTTATTTAGTAGAATGTTATTCAGCAATAAAAAAGGAATGAATTACTGATACATGCCAATATCGGTAATTTTTGAATGAATCTCAAACAAAACAAAACACGCACACACATTATGCTGAGGAAAGGGTACATACTGAACGATTATATGTATATGAAATTCTAAAACAGCAAAACTAATCCATGGTGATAGAAATCAGAATAGTGCTGGGCAGGGGTTGACTGGGAAGGGACATGAGAATTTTCTGGAGTGATAGAAATCTACATCTTGATCGGGATGTAGGTTACTTGGGAATAAGCATTTGTCAAAACTGATTGAACTTTGGAACTACACCTTTGGAACCGTACACTTTGGAACTATATACTTTGGAACAGTACATTTCACTGTTGATATATCCTATCTCAGTGAAACAAATCTAAATGATAAAAAACAGTATCTCAGGGGAGGTGGGAGAGACTCGGAGAAGTAAGACCTGGCAGGTTTGAAGATGTGTGCCTGCAGTAGCCGTTAAATGATATATTGTTATAGTAACAAAGTTGATTAATGGTTTAGTATGTAAACAGAGAAGCAGAAGAAAAAGTGGTTAAAAAGTAACGTTCCTCTTTAAAAATAAACACAGATTGTGGTGGTGAATGCACAACTATGTGATGACACTGTGAGCCATTGATTGCATACTTTGGTTGGATTGTATGGTGTGGGAATATATCTCAATAAAATTGCATTAAAAATACTCTTACTTCAGTTAGCCTGGCTTTATTGTTACCAATTCCTGATGTTTGATTTTTATGTAGGCCAAATTTATGCTGAAATTTTTGTTGTTCTTTAATGCTCCCTCCTTTACTTCCCTTTATTTTGCAGAAGCTGTCATGGAAACCACACAGGGGATCTATACCCAAACTTAACTGGGTTGCCATGAGCAAGTTGTTAAATTTTCTCACTTGTTTTCTTCATCTGGCAAAGTTGAGGGGTTGTAACACAGGAATTCTGAGATTCACCCAGCCCCTAACATTCTCCATCTTAGGTTGATTTTCAGGACTTTGAACTTGGCCTCTGATTAAAAACATGGCTAGTCAATAAAATTTTTTTTTTAATCATCATTTTATTGAGATATATTCACATACCACGCAGTCATACAAAACAAATTGTACTTTCGATTGTTTACAGTACCATTACATAGTTGTACATTCACCTAAATCAATCCCTGACACCTTTATTAGCACACACACAAAAATAACAAGAATAATAATTAGAGTGAAAAAGAGCAATTGAAGTAAAAAAGAACACTGGGTACCTTTGTCTGTTTGTTTCCTTCCCCTACTTTTCTACACATCCATCCATAAACTAGACAAAGTGGAGTTTGGTCCTTATGGCTTTCCCAATCCCTTTGTCACCCCTCATAAACTACATTTTTATACAACTGTCTTCGAGATTCATGGGTTCTGGGTTGTAGTTTGATACTTTCAGGTATCCACCACCAGCTACCCCAATTCTTTAGAACCTAAAAAGGGTTGTCTAAAGTATGCGTAAGAGTGCCCACCAGAGTGATCTCTCGGCTCGTTTTGGAATCTCTCTGCCACTGAAGCTTATTTCATTTTTTTTCACATCCCCCTTTTGGTCAAGAAGATGTTCTCCGTCCCACGATGCCGGGTTTACATTCCTCCCCGGGAGTCATATTCCACGTTGCCAGGGAGATTCACTCCCCTGGGTGTATGATCCCACATAGGGGGGAGGGCAGTGATTTCACCTTTCAAGTTGGCTTAGCCAGAGAGAGAGGGCCACATCTGAGCAACAAAGAGGCATTCAGGAGGAGACTCTTAGGCACAAATATAGGGAGGCCTAGCCTCTCCTTTGCAGCAACCGTCTTCCCAAGGGTAAAACTTATGGTAGAGGGCTCAACCCATCAAACCACCAGTCCCCTATGTCTGTGGTCATGTTAGCAACCATGGAGGTGGGGTAGGCGAATACCCTGCATTCTCAACAGGCTCCTCAAGGGGGCACTACATCTTTTTTTTTTCCTTGTTTTTCTTTTTTTTTTTTTTTAAACTTTCCCTTCTTTTTTAAATCAACTGTATGAAAAAAAAAGTTAAAAAGAAAACAAACATACAATGAAAGAACATTTCAAAGAGACCATAACAAGGGAGTAAGAAAAAGACAACTAACCTAAGATAACTGCTTAACTTCCAACATGTTCCTACTTTACCCCAAGAAAGCTACATAATATAGCAACATTTCTGTGAACTTGTTCCTACTATATCCATCAGAAATTAACAGACCATAGTCATTTCTGGGCATCCCCAGAACGTTAAATAGCTTATCTGTTCTTCTTGGATTATTGTTCCCCCTTCCTTAATTGCTCTCTACTGCTAGTTCCCCTACATTCTACATTATAAACCATTTGTTTTACATTTTTCAAAGTTCACATTAGTGGTAGCATATAATATTTCTCTTTTTGTGCCTGGCTTATTTCGCTCAGCATTATGTCTTCAAGGTTCATCCATGTTGTCATATGTTTCACGAGATCGTTCCTTCTTACTGCCGCGTAGTATTCCATCGTGTGTATATATCACATTTTATTTATCCACTCATCTGTTGAAGGACATTTGGGTTGTTTCCATCTCTTGGCAATTGTGAATAATGCTGCTATGAACATTGGCGTGCAGATATCTGTTCGTGTCACTGCTTTCCGATCTTCCGGGTATATACCGAGAAGTGCAATTGCTGGATCGAATGGTAGCTCTATATCTAGTTTTCTAAGGAACTGCCAGACTGACTTCCAGAGTGGCTGAACCATTATACAGTCCCACCAACAATGAATAAGAGTTCCAATTTCTCCACATCCCCTCCAGCATTTGTAGTTTCCTGTTTGTTTAATGGCAGCCATTCTAACCGGTGTTAGATGGTATCTCATTGTGGTCTTAATTTGCATCTCTCTAATAGCTAGTGAAGCTGAACATTTTTTCATGTGTTTCTTGGCCATTTGTATTTCCTCTTCAGAGAACTGTCTTTTCATATCTTTTGCCCATTTTATAATTGGGCTGTCTGTACTATTGTCATTGAGTTGTAGGATTTCTTTGTATATGCAAGATATCAGTCTTTTGTCAGATACATGGTGTCCAAAAATTTTTTCCCATTGAGTTGGCTGCCTCTTTACCTTTTTGAGAAATTCCTTTGAGGTGCAGAAACTTCTAAGCTTGAGGAGTTCCCATTTATCTATTTTCTCTTTTGTTGCTTGTGCTTTGGGTGTAAAGTCTAGGAAGTGGCCGCCTAATACAAGGTCTTGAAGATGTTTTCCTACATTATCTTCTAGGAGTTTTATGGTACTTTCTTTTATATTGAGATCTTTGGTCCATTTTGAGTTAATTTTTGTGTAGGGGGTGAGGTAGGGGTCCTCTTTCATTCTTTTGGATATGGATATCCAACTCTCCCAGCCCCATTTGTTGAAAAGACCATTATGGCTCAGTTCGGTGACTTTGGGGGCCTTATCAAAGATCAGTTGGCCATAGATCTGAGGGTCTATCTCCGAATTCTCAATTCGATTCCATTGATCTATATGTCTATCTTTGTGCCAGTACCATGCTGTTTTGGCAACTGTGGCTTTATAATAAGCTTCAAAGTCAGGGAGTGTAAGTCCTCCCACTTCGTTTTTCTTTTTTAGAGTGTCTTTGGCAATTCGAGGCATCTTCCCTTTCCAAATAAATTTGATAACTAGCTTTTCCAAGTCTGCAAAGTAGGATGTTGGAATTTTGATTGGGATTGCATTGAATCTGTAGATGAGTTTGGGTAGAATTGACATCTTAATGACAATTAGCCTTCCTATCCATAAACATGGAATATTTTTCCATCTTTTAAGGTCCCCTTCTATTTCTTTTAGTAGAGTTATGTAGTTTTCTTTGTATAGGTCTTTTACATCTTTGGTTAAGTTTATTCCTAGGTACTTGATTTTTTTAGTTGCTATTGAAAATGGTATCTTTTTCTTGAGTGTCTCTTCAGTTTGTTCATTTCTAGCATATAGAAACATTACTGACTTATGTGCATTAATCTTGTATCCCGCTACTTTGCTAAATTTGTTTATTAGCTCTAGTAGGTGTATCGTTGATTTCTCAGGGTTTTCTAGATATAAGATCATATTATCTGCAAACAATGACAGTTTTACTTGTTCTTTTCCAATTTGGATGCCTTTTATTTCTTTGTCTTGCCGGATTGCCCTGGCTAGCACTTCCAGCACAATGTTGAATAACAGTGGTGACAGCGGGCATCCTTGTCTTCTTCCTGATCTTAGAGGGAAGGCTTTCAGTCTCTCACCATTGAGTACTATGCTGGCTGTGGGTTTTTCATATATGCTCTTTATCATGTTGAGGAAGTTTCCTTCAATTCCTACCTTTTGAAGTGTTTTTATCAAAAAGGGATGTTGGATTTTGTCAAATGCTTTTTCAGCATCTATTGAGATGATCAATTGATTTTTCCCTTTCGAGTTTTTAATGTGTTGTAATACATTGATTGTTTTTCTTATGTTGAACCATCCTTGCATGCCTGGAATGAACCCCACTTGGTCATGGTGTATGATTTTTTTAATGTGTCTTTGGATTCGATTTGCAAGTATTTTGTTGAGGATTTTTGCATCTATATTCATTAGGGAGATTGGCCGGTAGTTTTCCTTTTTTGTAGCATCTTTGCCTGGTTTTGGTATTAGATTGATGTTAGCTTCATAAAATGAGTTAGGTAGTGTTCCATTTTTTTCAATGTTTTGAAAGAGTTTGAGTAAGATTGGTGTCAGTTCTTTCTGGAAAGTTTGGTAGAATTCCCCTGTGAAGCCATCTGGCCCTGGGCATTTATTTGTGGGAAGATTTTTGATGACTGATTGGATCTCTTTGCTTGTGATGGGTTGGTTGAGGTCTTCTATTTCTTCTCTGGTCAGTCTAGGTTGTTCATATGTTTCCAGGAAATTGTCCATTTCTTCTACATTATCCAGTTTGTTGCCATACAGTTGTTCATAATATCCTCTTATAATTTTTTTTAATTTCTTCAGGATCTGCAGTTATGTCACCTTTTTCATTCATTATTTTGTTTATATGGGTCTTCTCTCTTTTTGATTTTGTCAGTCTAGCTAGGGGCTTGTCAATCTTGTTGATCTTCTCAAAGAACCAACTTTTGGTGATATTTATCCTCTCTATTGTTTTTTTGTTCTCCATGTCATTTATTTCTGCTTTAATCCTTGTTATTTCTTTTCTTCTACTTGGTTTAGGATTGGTTTGCTGTTCATTTTCTAGCTTCTTCAGTTGATCCATTAGTTCTTTGATTTTGGCTCTTTCTTCCTTTTTAATATATGCATTTAGTCCTATAAATTTCCCCCTCAGCACTGCTTTTGCTGCATCCTATAGGTTTTGGTATGTTGTGTTCTCATTTTCATTCGTCTCTATATATTTAGCAATTTCTCTTGCTATTTCTTCTTTAACCCACTGATTGTTTAGGAGTGTGTTGTTTAACCTCCAGGTATTTGTGAATTTTCTAAGTCTCTGATGGTTATTGACTTCTAATTGTATTCCATTGTGGTCAGAGAATGTGCTTTGAATAATTTCAATCTTTTTAAATTTATTGAGGCTTGTTTTATGTCCCAGCATATGATCTATTCTGGAGAAAGTTCCGTGAGCACTAGAAAAGTATGTGTATCCTGGTGATTTGGGATGTAATGTCCTGTATATGTCTGTTACATCTAATTCATGTATCAGATTGTTTAGGTTTTCGATTTCCTTATTGGTCTTCTGTCTGGTTGATCTATCTATAGGAGAGAGTGCTGTGTTGAAGTCTCCCACAATTATTGTGGAAACATCAATTGCTTCCTTTAGTTTTGCCAGTGTTTCTCTCATGTATTTTGTGGCACCTTGATTGGGTGCATAGACATTTACGATTGTTATTTCTTCTTGCTGAATTGCCCCTTTTATTAGTACGTAGTGGCCTTCTTTGTCTCTCAAAACATCCCTGCATTTGAAGTCTATTTTATCTGAGATTAATATTGCTACACCTGCTTTCTTTTGGCTGTAGCTTGCATGAAATATTTTTTTCCATCCTTTCACTTTCAGTTTCTTTGTGTCCCTGTGTCTAAGATGAGTCTCTTGTATGCAACATATTGATGGTTCATTTTTTTTGATCCATTCTGCAAATCTATATCTTTTAATTGGGGAGTTTAATCCATTTACATTCAACGTTATAACTGTGAAGGCATTTCTTGAATCAGCCATCTTATCCTTTGGTTTATGTTTGTCATATTTTTCCCCTCTGTCTATTAATATACTTTATTGTACCCATACCGAATCTCTTTAGTATTGAACCTTTCTCCATATCTCTCTCCTTTCTTTGTTTCTCTGTCGGTAGGGCTCCCTTTAGTATCTCCAGTAGGGCAGGTCTCTTGTTAGCAAATTCTCTCAGCATTTCTTTGTCTGTGAAAAATTTAAGCTCTCCCTCAAATTTGAAGGAGAGCTTTGCTGGATAAAGTATTCTTGGCTGGAAATTCCTCTCACTCAGAATTTTAAATATATCATGCCACTGCCTTCTCGCCTCCATGGTGGCTGCTGAGTAGTCACTACTTAGTCTTATGCTGTTTCCTTTGTATGTGGTGAATTGCTTTTCTCTTGCTGCTTTCAGAACTTGCTCCTTCTCTTCTATGTTTGACAGTGTGATCAGTATATGTCTCGGAGTGGGTTTATTTGGATTTATTCTATTTGGAGTTCGCTGAGCATTTATGATTTGTGTATTTATGTTGTTTAGAAAATTTGGGAAGTTTTCCCCAACAATTTCTTTGAATACTCTTCCTAGACCTTTACCCTTTTCTTCCCCTTCTGGGACACCAATGAGTCTTATATTTGGACGTTTCATATTATCTATCATATCCCTGAGGTCCATTTCGATGTTTTCAATTTTTTTCCCCATTCTTTCTCTTATGCTTTCATTTTCCATTCTGTCATCTTCCAGGTCACTGATTCGTTGTTCAGCTTCCTCTAGTCTTGTACTATGAGTGTCCAGAATCTTTTTAATTTGGTCAACAGTTTCTTTAATTTCCATAAGATCATCCATTTTTTTTATTTAGTCTTGCAATGTCTTCTTTATGCTCTTCTAGAGTCTTCTTGATTTCCTTCATATCCCATACTATGGTCTCATTGTTCATCTTTAGTTCTTTGAGTAGCTGCTCTAGGTGCTGTGTCTCTTCTCATCTTTTGATTTGGGTGCTTGGGCTTGGGTTATCCATATCGTCTGGTTTTTTCATATGCTTTATAATTTTCTGTTGTTTTTGGCCTCGTGGCATTTGCTGAACTTGATAGGGTTCTTTTAGGGTTTGTAGACCTATTGAAAGCCTTATCTCCAATTTATCAGATCTACAGCTTCGTGGAGTACACTTTCTCTAACTAACCAGCAGGTGGCATCCACGAGCCACCTGTTCTCCACAAGCCAGTTCTCCCCTGCTTAGCCTTTTTGGTGAGTGGGGGAGTGAGTCTTGTGGGGCCCAATTGGTGTACCAAGCTTGCGTGTGTAGTTGGTGTTGCCTGCCCTGTATGTGGGGCGTGTTTCTGGGCAGTCGGGGAGGGGGGGTGGCCCTAACAATCAAATCTCCCTGGTGATCCTAGAGTTTTAAAGCTGCTGCAATAGTCTAATCCTTCAGTTCAGTCCTGCCACAGTTTGTCTCTGCCACTGATCCACAAGTCTTTGGTATTGGCGTATGGCTCCTGAGACTTGCAAGTGGGCCCCTCTTCCAGGCTGTGCACCCCGGGTCCTCTGTTGAGGGATGACTGTGCTATGTCACAGGTGAGTGCCATCCCCCCAGGGCAGTTCTGGGCTGCTGGGCTGTGTAGGGAGGCTCCCAGTCTGCTGAAATGATGGCTGAATGGGTTTTTGTTAATTCACACTGCTCCACCTTCCCAGCTCTGGGACAATCAGCTGAGGTTGCAGGGAAGGCTAATGTCCACGCCCAGTTTTGTGGTGTGTGCCTGTTATTTGAAGCACTTCCGTCACACTGGGTTGTCTGGGGCAGCTCTGGGCTATGGGGCTGGCGATGGGCAAGAGTGTTTCCTGTCCACCAGGATGGTGGCTGTGAGCAGACACCCCCCTTTTCTTGGGAAGTTGTGGTGTTTAGTGAATTTTCTCAGCCGCTGGATTATTGCCTTTTGTCTCAGAGCTCTCTTAGTTCTGCTCTTGACTTGACATGCCCAAATTGCAATTCTTTGAAGCTTTCTGTATTGGGCTTCTTAGAGTAATTGTTTTAGAAAAAGAAAAAAGGTTTAAAAACAAACAAACAAACAAACAAACAGGGCCCTCCTCAGAGATCTAATGGGTTATTGAAATGCTAATAGACAAAGCAACCAGGGCCATTAAGGAAAGGTCCACAGGGCAGAGAGATCAGCTTTTCTTCGGGATTTGCATATGCGCCTCAAGGCCTGAGCTCCGCCCTTCCCCTTTCTGTGTTCAGCAGAACTCCAAAAATCCTCTGCTTTTATTTTGGAGTTTTTCGTGTTATTTTTTTTTTTTTCTATGCCTGTCTCCTCTCTGCTGGGCTGGCAGCTCTCAGATTCTCTGGTGTCTGGTCTCAGTCTATCTATGGTTGGAGTATGGATCAGTAGAATGAGTTTCCGAGAAGGGCTGCCACTGCAGTTCTCCCTTCTCCTTCCCGGAGCTGACAGCCCCTCCTCCCACAGGACTGAGCCTGGCAGGGAGGGGCGCGGGTCCCCTGGCCGCAAAAACTTACAGATTTCGCTTATCTCAGCAGTTTGACATTTTCGTGAGTGTTGTATGAAGTATGCCCAAAGTCAGATTGCTCTGTGGTGTCCAGTCCACGCAGTTCCTGGCTTTTTACCTACTTTCCTGGAGGAGTAACTAAAACTTACAGCTCACCAGTCTGCCATCTTGCCCCGCCTCTAGTGAATAAAATTTGAAGTAAAAAGTATATTTGCAAAGTAAATTATAAGCCCATTGCCTCAAAAAATTAACACAGGCTATAATTTCCTTGTGTATTTAAGCATGCTTGGCTCTTTGTCTATAAAGGAAACCTCTTTTCTAAGTCACACAAGGAGTCAGGTGTAATGAAGGACATTGGAATGTTACCTCCCTTAGGCAAGAATATATTGAAGGCAAACCAGACATTTGAAAGTCAATTTTCTGAACTGATTTTTAAAATAGTAATACATAGTGTGTTTTTTGTGGAAAATTTGAACTTGCAGAAAATTAAAGAAATGATAATCCCTTTATTCTTACCATTCAGAGGTAATTACTTTTAATGTTTCTATATATATCCTTTTAGACTTTCATACATTATACATAATTGTGTGCAAATAAATATATATAATTTAAAATCTTTACAAATATTTATATTTGCAAATTCACATATTTATAAATATTTGCATAAAATATATCATTAACATTTACCAGGTCACTCCCCCATAAATTATTTTTAATTACTATGTTATAGTCAGAAACCTATTTCTGTGAAGGCCCAATAGTAAATATTTTAGGCTCTGCAGCCAATATATTTTCTGTTACGATTATACAACTCTGTTGGTGTGGTGGCAAAGCAGCCAAAGACAAAATGTTAATCAGTGGGCATGGCTATTTTCCAATAAAACTACTTATAAAAAGAGATGGCAACCGGATTTAGCCTGTGGGTCATCGATTACTTGACCTTCAGTTTAAGAAATCTAGACTATTATCTAAGAAGTATTCCAAAATTTATTTGACTAATCACCTATTGTTGACACTTAGGTAATTTTAAATTTTTGCTATTATGAACAATATGCAATATACACATCTTTGATTATTTTAGTAGGATAAATATCAAAGAAGTAGAATTGTTGCACATTTCTATCTAGTTTGCTAATGCTGCCAGAATGCAAAACACCAGAGATGGATTGGCTTTTATAAAATGGGGTTTATTTGGTTACACAGTTATAGTCTTATGGCCATAAAGTGTCCAAAGTAACACATCAGCAATCAGGTACCTTCACTGGAGGATGGCCAATGGTGTCCGGAAAACCTGTGTTAACTGGAAAGGCACATGGCTGGCATCTGCTCCAAACTTCTGGTTTCAAAATGGCTTTCTCCCAGGATGTTCCTCTCTAGGCTGCAGTTCCTCAAAAATGTCACTCTTAGTTGCACTTGGGGTATTTGTCCTCCCTTAGCTTCTCCAGAGCAAGAGTCTGCTTTCAATGGCCCTCATCAAACTGTCTCTCATCTGCAGTTCCTGTGCTTTCTTCAAAGTGTCCCTCTTGGCTGTAGTGCCTCTTCAAAACATCACTCACAGCTGCACTGAGTTCCCTCTGCCTGTCAGCTCATTTATATGGTTCCACTGATCAAGGCTCAGCCAGTGGGCAGGCCAACACTTCATGGAAATTATCCAATTAGAGTCATCACCCAAAGTTGGGTGGGGCTCATCTCCATAGAAGCACTCAAAGAATTACAATCTAATCAACACTGATAACATCGGCCCACACAAGATTACATCAAAGGTAATGGCGTTTGGGGGACACAATGTATTCAAACTGGCACACAAGCCTTGCTAGGAGTCAGACGAAGTTCGAAGCTGAGAGCACAGTTCTCCAAAGGCTGCCCTCTCTTCAGACATCAGCCCCCAGCTCAGGGGTTCCCTGGCCTCCTGCACTTCTGACTGACTAGCTACAAATTCAAATTCAGGGGTTCCCACCCTTCCCGTCCCCCCTCCTTAGGTTAGATAATTCAGTAGAATGACTCACAGAACTCAGGAAAGCGCTATACTTATCATTACAGTTTTATTATAGCAAAAAGGATACAAGTAATTAAGGATCCAAAGGAGAGACACATAGGGGGAAGTCTGGGAGGGTCTTAAACCCAAGGATCCAGTGAACTCTGTGGAGTCAGGACATGGTACCCACCTGGCACATCAATGTGTATTACCAACCAAGGAAGCTCACCCCCAACTTCATTGTCTTGAGTTTTCAATGGGGTTTCATTACATAGGTATGATTGAGCGATTCAATGCTCATGTGGTTGAACTCAATCTACAGTAACCTCCTCTCCTGGGTGGGGCTGAGATTCCCTGGCTCAAAGCCCCAACCCCCTAATCACATGGTTGGCCTTTCTGAGACGGCCAGGTTCCCACCCTGAGATTATAGGTGGGGCGTTTCCCACCCTGAGTCATCCCTTAGCATCAACTATCAAGTGTGGGGGGCCACCATGAATAAAAAGACACATCCATCACTCCCAAAATTCCAAGGATTTTGAGGTTACTCCTCAGGAGTTGGGACAAAGGCCAGATCTCTTTTTGGAGGCCAAATTCCTTATTAAATTCGTGTGTGCACACACACACACACACCCAACACACACACTGAGATTTGCCTTTCTACCTCTTGGAGATAACCAAAAATTCTTCCAGATTTCATATGTGTGTATATAGATCCACCCCCCGTATATGGCATCATACTGTGCATTTGGTTCAATAACCTGCTCTTTTCACTGAACAGTGTGTTTTGAGAATCTTGTCCTGTCAATGAGTTTTTATTTAACTCATCCTTTTTGTGCAACTGCCTGGTATTTTATTGAGTGGATACATTCATTCAACAAATATTTATTGAGCACATACTATTTATCATGCACTGTTTTAGACACTGGTGTTAAACAAAAGGAAGCTTACTTTCTGCTGTGAGAAGATGGATCAAAAACAAACAAATGTAGGTAAAGATTGCTATCTGTGTTTCTCTGTGTGTATGTGTGTATAAGGAAGGCCTCTCTTGAGCAAACATCTGGAAGGCTTGTAAATACTGGGGCAAGTAAGCAGAGGAAATAGCAAGTGTAAAGACCCCAAGGCTAAAGTGTGCTTGGAGTTTTCCAGAAACAAGGAGGTCACTATAGCTGGTGAAGGCAAGAAGAGGTGTGTTAAGAGACAAAATCAAAGAGGTATCCTTGTAGGACATTGTAGGGACTTTGGCCTTTACTCTGAGTGAGATGGTGAACCATTGGAGGGTTTAGAAACCCAACACCATGATCTGGCTTGTGTTTTTTCTTTTTTTTTTAATTGATAATCCAGCTGTCTTTCATTAAGCCAAACATTAAAGAGATTTCAAGAATATAAAACAAAGTTTTATCTTTTACTAATTTTTTTTTTTTTTGGAAAATACATTTGTTTTTCATAAGGGTTTGTTATTGATATTAACATGTAATGGGTTTATTTTATTTTTAAATGAATTTATAAATACATATATATTTTTTAATTCTCAGTTTTAATTTCTAACATGATAAATACTGATAAATATAACTTATCTAAACAAAAGCCTTTTTAGCCCTTTAATAATTTTTAGTAGTATAGAAGGATCCTGAGACTGAAAATTTTGGGGACTGCTCAATTATATGTTACCCTCCTAATGGCTTTTCCTACCATATCTCCTAATGTACCATTTTAATTACTTATTTTTTTAAGGGTATTGGTATATTTAATTAGCTGTTTCACCATTTTTTTCCCTCATGAATTGCCAGATTCCCATTCAGGAATACTAATGGGACTGCCTAACTATTGCCTCATCTATGGTGTGTGTTTTAACAGGGCCACCTTGGCTGCTTTACAGGGGAAAAGATAAAAGCAGGGAGACCATTAAGAGACCGATAATGGGTATGTCACAACTTAGTAACCAAATCCTCTGTTGATCAACAGTTAGGTTATTTCCAGTTTCTTTCTAGTACAAATGGTTCTGAAATACATATTTTTTTTTTGGAATTATTGGTCCAAACACACAAGAAGTTTGATATATGGTACCAATTTACACTCCTTTTCTCCCACTGGGTTTTATCAATCCCTGTGCCTGTTTTCTATTCTGTTTCTTGAAAAATCTATTGAGGAGATTTTATAATAATCACTTTTGGCTTTATACACATTAACACATTTAGTCCTCACACCAACCCTGTAAGGCAACTGAGGCTCAGATACCTTCAATAACTTGCCTGGTACGCACTGGTGGGTAGGCAGGGAAATCGACATATATTCAGCTCTGTTGGCCTCCAATATCCATAAGCTTTCCACTTTGCCACCCTGAAATATTTCCTTAGTCATTCACATCCCTGTTGCTGATGTATCTGACCAGCCTTCCCTGTTGCATATAGAAAACAGTTCATTTGGGTTTACCTTCTCAGGAATTGGTGAGGTTTTTACAACTGAGTGCCTGGTTCTGTAAGACATGATGTCCTCCATGGAGCCCCCCTGGGAGCTAAGACCCTCATTCCTCACCCCGCCCCCACCAGCAGAACTCATCTGCTCTCACTGCACACAGCACACTGTGTATGTTTACATATTTGTCTGCTCACCAGGCTATGAGCAACTTCAGAGCAGTGGCACATATCACCTGCACCTTCTACAGTACTTGGCACATGGTAGGTGCTCAAAAAGTGTTTTGCTTGTTTTTAAAACTCTCAGTGTAGAGCATGTAGGAACTTCAATTAGTATTTGCCAAGGGGCAATGGACAGTTACAATAACAAGGACATGGATGAAAGAGGTAAACTGAGATTGGATTTATTGCCCTTGAAAGACACAACTTCCCAAGTATCTGTTACTTTCTCATTCTCCTAAGGTGTGGTCCTGGAATTCTAGGCTGTTTCTGCATCATTCCTTAAGTTATGAGCAGCTATACCACTGGGATCCCATGGGATCCAATTCACTCTTATCTTAGAACAGGAAGAGCAAATATGTGGCATATATGCCACCACTGCCCATGACAGACATCAGTAGTTGATGACAGGACTCTTGTTTGCTTGTTTTCTGAAGTTGCACACAAGATGAGCAATAACAAGTGCTTCAAAGTTGAGTGTAATTCTGACTAGTGGAAGAGGCAAAAGACATTCCAGAATAAGCAAACAGCACGAGCACAGGCAGGAAGATGTGGAAGTGTAGAGCGCATTCAGGTTAAGCAATGGGACTATGGACTGAGCGGATGGGGCAGGCAAGCTGTAGATGATAAGATGGATGCTGCTCTCAGGTGTCCGGATTTGGCAGTTAAAAAGTCCTTGGTGACTACTGAAAGATGTGGTTTCAATGAAGTCATGGGACAGGGTGAGTAGAGAAATTAGAGGTAGGTAGTTCAGATTACTCTTTTGAGAGGTTTGGCAAGGAAGAGAAGGAGAGTACAGTAGATTATGAGATTAGTAAGGGATAACTTTTCTTTTTTAAAGAATGGAAATTGTGACCATGTTTTTAAATCGTGGTGACAAAGTTATTGGTGAGGGAAAGATTAAAACTTCAAGAAAGAGGATATTTTAGTGGGAGGACAAGATTCTGTGACTCAGGATCATGGAATCAAGGGCAAAGTTAGAAAAGAGACATATTTCTTTGCTATAGGAAAGGAAAACAGATGAAGCTATGGAGATGTTTAGAGATTGAAGGAAAGGAAATTCGAAGAAGACAGTCACCACAATTTTATAGAAATAAAGAGCATGTCAGAAAAAGTGTGAGTATGGAAGAGAAAAGGAAATTTGGATTCTGTTTGAGATAAGCATAGCATCTTCACCCTGATTCAACTCCTACTTTCTTGTGGTACCCACTTTTACCTTCCCACCTCAGAATTATTGTAATTTTTGTAGCCTGATCACAAAACTGTATCACTTTGTTATAATATATGCTCTTTTATCATTTGCTAATTATTTTATATGTTGGTCATTTCTCCCCAACTATCTTTGTATCATGTAAGGGGTCAAGCAAATCCCAAATACCTCACGGTAAACTTTCTGTGAATATTTCTTAAACTAGTGGTTTCCAACTAGCTTACATCCCCAGGGGACATTTGATAATGTCTGGACACATTTTTGGTTGTCACATCTGGGGGACTGCAATGCTACCAGCTCTAGTAGTAGAGGCCAGGGATGCTGCTAAGCATTCTACAATGCATAGGACAGTCCCCCACACCAAAGAATTATCTGATTCCAAATATCAGTAGTGATGAGGTGGAGAAACCCTTTGCCAAACTCACCATGCTTGGTCCTGCCTCCACGCTTTTTTAATTTCCTTTATCTTCCCCCAAACTGATTGGTTTACTTTTTGAGGTCTTTAAGATTGGTTGGATCAGTTACTATTCTTATTGAGCTCTTTGAAAGTTGAAAGTGATTTTCTTTTAGATAAGATTTAAGATATCACTAGCTTTACATGAATGACTCCAAATCCATTATCTCCAGCTCAGTAACTTGGCTTTTAATTCCTGCCATGCCTTTCCAATGTGCAAGCATCTGCTGGACATCTCCAAATTAACCTTGCTCAAAGAGATTTTTGACCTTTGCTCTCAGTTCCTGGGAGGTAATCCCCAAACCCTTGAACTGTACTACCTGAATGTACTGTCTTTGTTTATCTGGTGTTTCAGTTCCCTGGCTGCTAAAACAAATATCAAACAATGGGTTGGCTTAAACAAATGGGAATTTATTGACTTATGGTTTGCAGCTAGGAGAAGTTCAAATCAAAGTGTCAGCTAGGTGATGTTTTCTCCCCAAAGACTTGTGCTCTGGGGCTGGCTGTCGGCGATCCTTTGGTTCTTGGCTTTTCTGTCACATGACAATGCAAATGGTGATGTTGTCTTTCTTGGGATTCTGTTGACTTCCAGCTTCATCTCTACCTGACTTTCTCATTCGTGCCCAATTTCCTTTGTCTCTAAGGACTTCAGTCATATTGGATTAAGGCCCACCCTCATTCAGTTTGGACACACCTCAACTAATATCTTCAAAGGTCCTATTGGAAAATACGTTCACACCCAAAGGACCAGGGGTTGGGACTTGAACATGACTTTTGTGGGGGGACATGATTCATTTCCCAACACCTGGGGACCTTGGGTCTCACCAGATATTCTATGCCACCAATGTGATTTATGGGGGAGGGGGAAGTATGCAGTATCAATGTGACATATGGATGGGCTGGAGACTCAAATCAGACATACGGCAGCCAACCATGTTTACTTGATAGAACCACAATAAAAACTCCCCAGACCAAAGCTCAGGTAAGCTTCCCTGGTTGGTAATACTTTGTGCATAGTGTCACACATTCTTGCTGGAAGAAATTAAGTGCTATCTACACAACTCCACTGGAAGAGAAATACTGGGAGCTCCATCTTGGAATTTTCCCAGACTTTGCCCTATGTGCTTCTTCCCTTGCTGATTTTAATCTGTATATTTTTGCTGTAATAAAACATAACAATGAATAAAATGGCACTTCTGAGTTCTGTGAGTCTTTCTAATGAGTTATTGAACCTGAGGATGATCTTGGGAAATTTCCAAACTTGTAGTTGGTGTCAGAAGTGAGGGTCATCTTGGGGACTCTTGGAATTTGCAGCATCCCCTAACATAACCTCAAGGATGACATGTCAAACAAACCCACTTCCTTTCAGGGCTGCAGTTCCTGCCATTACCCAAGCCTTTCAATCATTTTTGATTCCTTCATATTTCCTTCTATATTGATCCTTCAGGCATTGAGTCCTGTTAGAATATTTATTCTTTGTAGTGTCTCTTGAATTTGCCTCTTCCTTTCCATATCCATTGCTATTACTTTGTTCTAGCCCCTCATCATGTGAGGTCTAAACTATTAAAAAAGATTCCTCTAGATTCTCTTTCTTAAATCATCTTTTTAGTTTGTTCATTTTTGTTTTTACATCACCAAGCGTTTTCCATGGGATTCTTGGCTGTTCAGAAACCCCCACGGTTCCACTTTGCTCACAGAGGGACATTTAAATCCTCAGCTCGACATACATAGAGCCTCCTTTTGCTGATCCTGTCCACCTTTTCAAGCCCATCACCAATTAGCCTCTGAATTAATCTGGATTATACAATGACCCTTGAGTAAGCCACAGAGCTCTGGCCTCTGAGTCTTTGCCACATTCTCTACTGACGTGGTATGCACTTGGCTGTTTATTCAATCAATTTTCGTTGTTTATTTCAAGTTTTTCCTTTTCCTAGAAGCCTTCCCTAATGGCCTTTGTCAGTCTTGGTCTCCTTTCTCCTTTCATATATTCTATTTACTGTCTCTAATACTTGCTTGCACTAGGTACATGTCCCTGGTATTTGCAAATTTTCCAGTAACTGTCCTATCCCCTTGAGGGAACCATAAGTTGCTCTAAACAGGGACAATGTTTTAATACACTCTTTGTTGTCTAGGTATAGTATATGCCTCATAAATGCTGATGATGTATTTATCTCTTTCTTAAGAGGTACTTAAGAAAGACTCAAAAATGCTTATAAATAAATCTCTAGAATTTACCTGGAGCATTAAACTGAAGACTCACACTTGTAAACATAAAGCAATGTTTTTATAGAGCCAAAGAGCCTAGAATTAAATTTGCAATCAAGGAAGAGAAGGTAGCATAATACACCAAACCATATCCTGAGAGAATAAGATTATAGCTTATATTTAGTTTATTTACTTTCAGCCTTACTTTTTTTAAAAAAGAACTATTACCTGAAGCAATTATTACAAAATGAAACGGTTTTAATGATTTTGTGTGGTCACAGTTAATTATAGCCATTTTTTTTTTTCTCTTTTACTCCATTCTGAAGGCATTTTAAAATAAAAAGAAAATATAATTGCCACTCTGGAGGGTCATGAATGAGCTTCAGGAGTTCTTAGGCTACTCAGCAATTGCATGTACATTCTCTGTGCATGCATGAACTTTTCCAAGGTTGTGGGAAGGTCCGTGGCCTTTATCATCTCAAAAAAAAAAAAAAAAAAAAAAATCAATATCTTAACAAAAAGGTAAAAATCACCCAGGTAGCATGACCTCAAAAGAAGGGGCAATGCATCTTAGATTGTATTGAAACAAGCCGTTGGCTTATTCTAGTAAACCTGCCTGGAAAACACAAGTGGCAAAATAGGTTCCTATTTTAAGTTATTCTCCTAGGAGTATGGGAGATTCATTTTGATAGATTCTCTGGTGCTTTGGGCAATTTCACTGCAAATAGCATCAGCAGCAGAGTTCCCAAGGCTTCTCTTGGGAAGGCTCTGGCACAGCAAAACAGCCTTTAACACCCTTTTCTGCTTTTGAGTCTAATCCTCTTTGATATTTTAAAATCTCAAAACCCCTTGAGGGACTGCCCAAATTCTAATGTTCCCCCCGAAATATAAGCAGAACATTCAAAAATCATTTCACTAGATTACTTACTGCTGGAATATTGTAACCTTGTTGGTATTACAGCACTGGATCAGACATGCATGCCTCACTTGATAGACCAGCTGTAGCTACTCATGGCTGGGATAAAATGGTCACTCTCAATTCCATGATCCAGGGCAGCAGGACCAGGGCCCGGGAGCACCACTGATTAGTCTGTCGAATGCACTGCTCTCTTTTTAACTAGAAAAATATTTCCACACTAACAATTCATCACTCACTTTTGGAATTTCTGGAGAGATACAACAAAACTATTGATGCTTCTATGGAAAATGTGTGGAAGGCAGGCAGAACGGACCTTTAGGAATCATACGCTTAAGCACCTGATATTGTTCTCAATTGAGAAACAAAAGCTTGTCCAACATGACGAATATTTAAGTGTTACATTAAGTAGAAAATGTTTCATTTAAAAATTCTTTCCTTCTAATAAAATTAAAGTCAAAAATATTCTATAACTTATTTCCTGATTAGAGTTTATTATATTTAATTAAAAAATTCAGTCATTCTGTCAGGTGTTTTACTATCCATTCTCTCTAATCCTCACCCTAACACTGGGAGGCAAGTTTCATCATTCCCCTTGTACACAGGAGACATGACGGTTCAGAAAGGCAAAGTAATTTGCCCAAGTTTGTATGGCTGGGAGGTAAGTGAAATAGGAACCTGAGTCTAAAGTGTTTAGATTTTCCACTTCAGCCCTCCTTTATTTTTCAATCCATATTTTGGGCTAAAATGTTACAAAACATATACAATATGATGGCTATGAAACATTTTCAAGTTTTATAAATACCTGATGGTTTGGTAAATGTCTCGATTATTTTAATAGAAAATAATTTGAGGGCATGATGGGAAATCTGCTTTTTGCTGATATTAATAACAATATTAATATTGTTACTAATTCAAATATACAAGCACACTTTTTTTTTCATTCATCCAACAACTATTTAACAAATACCTTGTATGTACTCAGAACTGTGTCACTGAAATGGATACTGAAACAACCCCTTCTCTCAAGGAACTTTGATTTGATATGGAAAAGAATATAGTAAAAAAACTTAAAAGAAAGCAGTTGTTGTATGTCATGCATTTTGGTAATTTGTTTGTATGTATGTTCTAGGGAGGAATTCAGAGGAGACAGAAGGGAGATTTTTCGGGATCTGAGACTTAGGCTGAACTTTCAGGACAGGGAAGAGCCCCATATACATGAATAATTTGAGGGCTGCTACCTAACATATTTATTGATTGGCTATAGCTAACACTTATTGAACATGTGTCTTGTAGCAACATCATTCTCAGTCACTGGTTTTTTGTTTTTTGTGGATTTAAAAAACTTTAGTCCTCTCAACAACTGTATGATACTTGGACTATTATTATTATTTCCATTTTACAGATAAGGAAACTGGGGCACAGAGAAGTTAGGCAAGGTTTTTCACATTACAGCTGGTACTGGAACCAAGAATAGACCAGGAACTGTGATAAAAACCCAGGTAACACAGTGCCACCATTTTACGCTGCCTCTTGTGGGAGGGGGTGATACTTGGGGTGGAAAAGTCTACCATTAGGTAGGAGTGAGCCCTACAGTACAGAGGGCAGAGCTGAGAGAAGCCTGACTGGGGCAGAGGGAACCTTGGGAGCATGGGAAAGTGCCTTGCATAGGCGGGGCTCACAGATTAGAAAGAGCCATGGGATCCAAAGATCTTATGACTTTGGCCTGTTGTAATATGAAATATGTTCAGAAGTACCATCTCCTCCAGCAACAGCCCACATGCAAGGGGACTTAGGTGGGGGTTTCATTCTTGCAGCTGCAAGCTCCTTAGCTGTTGGCCACAGGCAGGTGTGGAAAGGAGAGGAAAGATGGGTCAATGAGGTTTTTGACTTGTTCACTACACATCAGTTACAGGGTATGAGAGTGTAAAGAGGAAAAGAACATATTTGCAGATGAAAGGACTAAAGTTAATGTGGAGATAAGAATTCTGCTAAATGTGGGTCACGTTATCTTACAGCTTCAGTCTTAAGGGTGCCCCAACCTTGGTTTCAACAGAACCAAACCTATTGCATTAATTAGTGTCCTCTAGGGAAACTGAATCAACAAGTGATATCTACAAATATAAGATTTATAAAAGTGTCTCATGCAACTGTGGGTATGCATGAGTCCAAATTCTGTAGGGCAGGCAGCAGACTGGCAACTCCAATGAAGATGTTTGATGAACTCCTCAGGCAGCAAACTGGCAACTTCAGTGAACTCCTCAGGAAATGCTTCACTGGTCAGCTGAAGAAGAAGTGAAGGTCCTCTATCTGTCTCACTTAAAAGCCTTCAACTGATTGGATTAAATCCAGCTGATTGCATTCTCTCATTGTGGAAGACACGCCCTTTGTTGATGTAATCAGTCACAGCTGCAGCCAATTGACTGATGATTTAATAAACCAGCTTTCTGGTTTATTAACCAGCCACAAATGTCCTTGCAGTAATGGTTAGGCCAATGCTTGCTTGACCAGACACCAGGACACCATCCCCTGGCCAAGTTGACACATGAACCTAACCATCACACCTGTCAAAGAATTTCTTACAGAGGCACTTCTTTTCATACCTTTTCACATGGAGTGACTCTTCTACCACAATGGTATAGTGGAAAAATTATGTTCTTTTGGGATCCCTGGGGTTGGATTCTCTGTGCTGACCAGCTTTGTGCTAATTGCTGTTTATTTAGTTCTGAGTCTGAGTCCCCTGAATTGTGTAACAGAAGCACAATGAGACATACCTGGCAGGAGTGTTGTAAGCATTAAACAAACTTAAACCCTGTGGCAGTGGCTAGGACATGGTAGCTTCTCAAAATACACTGCTTTCCTTTCTATTTACTCCAATAAATTAATAGTTTAAGTAACTTAGAAAGAAAGAGATAAATGCTTGAAAGTATGCCCCAAGACCTGGCCAGGAATAAGCACACACATTGATGTGGACAGATTTTTATCCATTTGCTCAGAGCTTTGCTGTCCTTTGAAAGCAGGTTATTGCACACCTCCTTCTACTGATATTCCCCCAGGGAATAATCTCTGAGGGTCAAATTTAGTGATTGTTATGGGATTAAATTGCATTCCCTAAAAAGATATGTTGAAGTTCTACATCTAAGCACCTCAGAACATGATCTTATTGGGAAATAACAGATTTGTCCTTAACATCTGTCATTAACAGATGGAATTAGGCAAGTTAAAATGAGTTCACACAGGAGTAGGGTGAGACCTTAATACAATATTACTTGTGTGCTTATAAGAAAAAGAAATTTGGACACAGAGAATTCCATGTGGTGACTGAGGCTGAGATTCTTTTGCTGTCGGGGGTCACTTTGCACTAGAAGCGTTGAGTTTTCTTGCCTTTGAAATGTAATAAATTACAACTATGAGAAAAATCAGCATTTGACAAGGAATTTGTTCCCAGGACCAGTGTCCCTCTTAACATATTCATTGACTGATAAGGGAATAAAATCCATGAACTCTGAACAACAACAACAGAAAAAACAAATCTTGTTCATGATGATGACCACAGTAATTCTGACAGGGGGCCAGCAAATTACAGTTAGAAGAAAGCAAACTTAAGTTTTAGCACTAATGTTTTTGAATCCTTTCATCTTATTAAATGGGGTCACCACCATTGCCTTCATTGTTTACCTCACAGAGTGGTTGTGAAGATAAAAGAATGTATGTCAAACACAAAAACTGTAAAATGCTATGCTTCTTTACACATGCCACGTTGACGCCTCTACTAACTCTTTCTCAAACTTGCCCACTTTTACTAATTTGTTAAAGTTTCCACTTCCCCTTTTAGCAAACCCACCTCTGCACTGGTTTATATATATTATGTGCCCCAGAAAAAGCCATGTTCTTTGATGCAGTCTTGTTGGGGCAGACATATTAGTGTTGATTAAGTTGGAATGTTTGGATTAGGTTGTTTCCATGGAGATGTGCCCAATCCAACTGTGGGTGATGACTCTGACTGGATAATTTCCGTGGAGGTGTGGCCCTGCTCATTCAGCGTGGACCTTGATTAGTTTACCAGAGCACTATGTAAGCTCAAACAGAAGGAGTCAGCTGGCTACAGCCAAGAGGGACACTTTGAAGAACCCATGGAAGCTGAGAGAGTAGCTGCAGATGAGAGACAGTTTGAAGATGGCCGTTGGAAGCAGACTCTTGTTCTGGAGAAGCTAAGAGAGGACAAATACCCTAAGAGCAACTGAGAGTGACATTTTTGAGGAACTGCAGCCTAGAGAGGAACATCCTGGGAGAAAGCCATTTTGAAACCAGAACTTTGGAGCAGATGCCAGCCACGTGCCTTCCCAGCTAACAGAGGTTTTCCGGACATCATTGGCCATCCTCCAGTGAAGGTACCCGATTTTTGATGACTTACCTTGGACACTTGATGGCCTTAAGACTGTAACTTTGGAACCAAATAAACCCCCTTTATAAAAGCCAATCCATCTCTGGTGTTTTGCATCCCGACAGCATTAGCAAACCAGAACAACCTCCTATGTCTATTAATGAGGGACTTGCCTCCCCGCAAGGCAAATTCCTGTTTTCTTCTCCCCTCACAGAACTGGTTAAAACTAGTCCTGAACATTGAAGCATGCATAAAAAGGAGAATCCTTAAAGTGACCCCAGAACATAAAACATCCCATGAACAGAATCAAAGTGAGCAGAACAACTGGAAGGAGAAACATCAGACCTTAAAAAGGAGTGAGAGGTCCAACCACTTTGAGTTCTGGCAATGTCACAACCCACTCCTCAGAATAAGGAACCAATCAATATCAGAATGTCCTAGATGTATATGCAATGCGGTAGACCCCTACCCGAAATCAAGCTTTAAAAATCCCTCACTTCTTCAGCTCTGGGAGACAGATCTGAGGGTTTTCCTCCTATCTCTGCTGGGATAGCCTTTGCAAATAAACTCTTTCTTTTCTCTAAACCCTGGTGTCGCTGAATTTGCTTTTGTGCACATTGGGCAAGAACTCACTTGAGCGATATCAATTTGACAACACAGATGGGACCATTTCAAAGACCCCTCCCTGAGGCTCCATGACCCCTGCAGGACAAGGATTTCCAGCTGTCGACCCTGTGCGGCCACCTAGACCAATCAGTCTAGACGTTTGATGACCGGGACTCATTCTTGTTTCCACCAGTGTTGTCAGCCTTATGGTGCAGTTTGGAGAGGAGAAAGTATGGGAACAGATGTCTTCTGAGTGAGTAACTTTATATGCCATGCCTATTCTTTTGCCAAAGTCTGTTACTAATTTGCTTTCTGGATGTAGACTAGAATAGGAACTGTTGATTAAGATGATGGGTTCAAGGCCCACCTTAATCAAGCCCTTCCTGTTTATCAGGTGCAGACCACAAGGCTTACAAGTGTTAATCACGTAAGTACTCACATGGGTTTGGTTTCCTGTTCAGTTTTCTTAGAATTCAGTCTTTAGTTTTTATATAAGACCTTTTGTTTAGGCACTGAAAAGGGAAATCACAATCATGGGACATGTGAACAGTGCCACCAATAATGGCTGCAGCCCCCTAAAATGTATTCTTGATAATTGGTCAATGTTGGGATATGAACCTATGAAAAAGAAATAATGGTATTTCTCTGTACTAATGCCTGGCCCCAATATAAATAAGAATATAGAGAAAAATGGCCCAAGGATGGTCCATTTCTATAATTAGATTGTTTTGTAAAAGAGAGGAAAAATGGATGAGATACCATCTGTTCAATGTTTTATTTATTTATGCCATAATAAGAATATACAAAAGAATATATTATGAGCCAGAAAGATAATAACTCTTATGATCTAACTGTTAAGAGATTCTCAATCCCATATTAAACAAGTGTTGCGTGATTCCAATCCAGAGGAACACCTTTCACTATTACACTTAGAATTTCCCTCTTCTCCTCCACCTCCTTATGCTGGAGAACAAGAGGAGGAGATTGCCTTCTCATCTCAGAGTAGGTCCTCATTGAGCCCTTCATCTCCTAGCCAGGAAGGGATGGTCTTCCCACCCCATTCCCATCAGGACACAGAATGTGGCCTGGGGCCTACCCAATCCCAGGCAGGGCAATTCCCATTAAGGCAAGTTCCAACTGGGATTGATGACCAAGGCAACCCAAGAGGATTTGTATATGTACATTCTCCCTTCTCTGCTTCTGACTTGTTCATTTGGAAAATAATATGTCTTCCTACCAAGAAGACACCACCCCCCTCCTCCAAATGGAGGATCTCTTTGCTTCTATTTTTGCTACTCACAATCCAACCTGGGCAGACATTCAGGCATTACTAAATGTTCTTCTCAGCCCAGAGGAATGTAAGATGGTTCTCAAAAAAGCTAGACAAGAAGCTGATAGGGCTCTGTAATTTACAACCTTACAGCTCAATTCAAGTTCAAGGAGTTTTAGCTATCTTTTCAAGGGAGCCCCATTGAAACCCAAATGAAGAAGGAGACTGAGTCAAACTAGATCATTACAAAGGGTGTATAATTATAGTGATGCAGAAAGGGGCCCCAAAACCTAAAAGCCTAAAAGGGTACAAGGGGTCCAACAAGGACCCAAGGAAAACCCCTCTGTTTTCTTGAGTGAATATTCAAAGCATACAAACAGTATACCGTCCTGGATCCTGAACATCCAGATAACATAAGGCTAATTAATATGACCTTTGTTAGCCAAAGTGCTCCCAACAAGGAAGAAATTACAAAAATTAGAAAGCAGATTGGGAATGCCTATGTCACAGTTAGTTGAGATTGCCTTTAAGGTCTTTAATAACCAAGACCAACTCCAGGAAAATCCGATGAAACATCAGGCCGCCTTACTGGCAGCAGCCATCAGTCAAGGCTTGTCCAGATTGAGATGAGAATGGCGAACCAAAGGAGAAGATCGACAAAGGGTAAGAACCCCAGGGCCTGCAATGACCAATCCAAAGTTCATCCATATCTTAGGGCCACAACAGTGCACCTACTATAAGAAAGAAGGCCACTGAGGCGGGAATGCCAAGTCACCCTTAAGGAGGGAAGACCCAGGTACCTCGCAAAACCACTTACTGGATGCTTCAACTTGCGGGGGACAAGAGTGTCCAGGAATGACAGGGCCCAGGGGTACCTTCCAACTTTAACAGTCACATCACTGTTTCCCACCAGGAGCCCTGGATATCTATACTAGTGGGAAAAAGTTAATAGACTTTTTAATAGACACTGGAGCCACTTGTTCCATCGTAAATCAGAAACAAAGAACTTTCCCCCCAAACTGTCTCAGAGATTGGGGTATCTGAGCCACTAATAATAAGCCATTCTTACAACACCTTGAATGACAACTAGGAAATACACATTTAAAGCATAGATTTCTATATATGCATGAACACCCTATGCATTTTGTTGGACGAGAACCGTTAACCAAACTAAATGCACAAGTAACCTTTTCAGCAGACACCCTGAACATAGAAGTTCCCTTGGACCAGGATTGTGCCCTTCAAGCTGCCCTACGGCTCCTAAAGGGAGTCTTATCTGAAATATCTGAAGACATCCTTGCAAAGTAAGGCCAGAGGCATGGGCTGATGGAGTACCAGGAAGAGCCAGGACTGCAGGACTAATTCAGGTGAAAGTCTAACCTAATGCGAACATCCCTGATCTTAAACAATATCCCTTAAAGAAGAAAGCCTGGGAAGGCTTAAGCCCATTAATTGACTCTTTTCTTCAATGTCGCTTAATCCATCCATTCGAATCTCAATATAACACCCCCATCCTATCAGTCTTAAAACCAGGTATTAAAAAGGAATATCGATTTGTACAAGATCTAAGGGCCATCAATTAAATAGTGCAGGATATTCATCTAGTATTGATACTGAACAAATGCAGGGTTCTCCGTCCGATACAAACAACAGCCCACCTATGGCACCAGGGTTTCAAAGAGAGAAAGAGTTTAATGCTACACATGAAGCAGGAAATCAGATGGCCTATTGGCCCAAAAGTCTGTCTCCCCAAGTCTAAGGAGTTCAGGGTTTTTATGGATTCAGACAAGGTGGGGGGAATAGAGTTGCTATCATTATAATAGTAAGTATACACAAGGTTGAGACTAGGCTAGGAAAACTGTGGTTTGAATCCAATATGTACCCCAGAAAATCCATGTTCTTTAAATCCAGTCTTGGGGGGTCAAACCTATTATGGGTGGGAACTTTTGATTAGGTTGTTCCCATGGAGATGTGACCCAGCCCATTGAAAGTGGGTCTTAATCCTTTACTGGAGTTCTTTAAGACAGGTCACAGAGAGAGAGCTGAGAGAAGCTAAGATACGTAATCCCGAGTTTGACCCTGGCAGAAGCTAAGACAGAATTCCAGAGACATTTTGGAGAAAGCCACAGAAACCAGAAGTTAAACCTGGAGAGGACCAGCAGACTCCAGGCCTTGTGACTTCCCATGTGGCAGAGGAACCCAGACGCCATCAGCCTTTCTTCAGAGAAGGTATTGTCCTGTTGATGCCTTAACTGGAACATTTTCATGGCCTTACAGTTGTAAATTTGTGAACTAATAAACCCCCTTTGTAAAAGCTTTGATACTGTCTTTAAACCTTCTACAAAGCATATTTTAAAAATAGTTTGTCAAACTAATAATTTATTGCATTCCAGCAGCTTTAGCAAACTGGAACAATAAACATTACAATAGTAACTGTAAACAGGGCTGAGCCTAGGCTATAACAACCATTACAAAAGTATAAACAGGGCTGAGGATAGTTGAGTTTCAGTGATTTCAGGTATTAACTTCTATTTTACAATATGGAAAGAAAAACATCCATATAATGATTCAGTAATCATAATTATTTGTTAATTCACGCAGAAATTAAAGTTTTAAAATACAGATAATATCATCTTTTACACTGTATTCTGATTTACTTTAGTCCTAAGCGGATTAGCCTCTTTTATGCCCCTAATTGAAGTCTAATCTTTTTTCAACTTCTTTAACAGTTGCTATATGGGGTAATGCTGCTTCTACTTCTAGAGCTAGAGAACTCGTCTGAGTCTTAGGTATCACACAGATAACCAGAGTTCCACGGAGCTACCAGGATAGATACAAAAAGGAAAGCATCTCAGAAATTAGAAATAACAGTTAGAGATCAGGAATATACTTAACTGCTGTAAGAGCTTACAATCTAGGCCGTAATTTTCTTATAAGCCTTTTCTAAAGGAAGCTATTTCCAGAAATGAGAACATTTGACTATTTATTTATATTGGGGTCACCAACCATAAACCATAGCTGAAGTTTTTTCCTGTCTCACCTTTACACATTTACCAGGATTATGTTAATAGGTAGAACATAATTTACATACTTGCTTGCTTCTCTTTTAAAGTCCGTTTTTGTTGACCACATATGCTTTTAAAGAAGCATTAGAGCAAGGTAGTGTAACTGACAAGTATATTTGATTGTTTCCATGATCTGTATCAGTGTCAGGATATAATATGGACAGTGAGAACATTGTCAAGTCTTTAGGAATTTTATACACTTCTGAATATATGAATAGCATTTCACCCAATAAATTCAGCTAAAAGAAAGACAGATAATCACTTTCAATTACTGCAATGCCTCCCAAACACTTCACTTTTACAAATTAAAAGAACAAATCCTTTGCAACAGTTTGAAATAAAAGACATCATTTGGGTTCGATTTTGGGAGGGCAAAATGTCAAACGTCAGGTTTAAACATACGCTAAACAGGAAAATGGGCTACTGTGAAAAAATATTTGGTTCCTTATTTAACCAAAGTGACAACAAAAAGTTTTCTAAAATAAAGGATGTAAGATCAACATAAACATTAACAAGGCTATTATTCTGATATGACATAGAATCTTGTCTTCTAGACAGAATACTCAGATGGTTAAAAAAATCTTTTTATAACCTTTCATTAAGAGCAGACCAACAATCTGCATCATTTTCAGAGAGAGAAAACTAAATTCCAGTTTTGTATGAATACACAGTTTGACGCAAAAAGCTCTTACAAAATATTAGAAGCAAGCCTATCAAATTTTTGTTCAGCATTGACTACAAAAGACAGAATTCACTTTCACAATCTTTCTACAATTTTCCATATCCATTTAGGTCTTGCCTTACACATTAAAATAAGCCATCTACAAAACTACACTCCCTTAAGACAAGCTTATCAAATTTTAGTCAACATTGATTATGACAAACAAAATCTACCTCCACAAACTTCCACAGCTGTCCATATTCACCCAGGCTTTGTCCTACACATTCTTGAAAACAAAACTATACCCTTGTCTTTAACAAATCATATCCACTATACTTTACATACAAGCATACCTTAAGTTACCAAAAAGATCTTTGATACTGTCTTTAAACCTCCTACAAAGCACATTTTAGAAATAGTTTGTCAAACTAATAATTTAATTTCATTAAACACAAACTTACATTTTTTCATCTTAAAGATCTAATAGATATAATGCTCCTTTTTCTATTGGAGGCAAAAATTCTCTTTGTTTTCATAGTATCTTAAAATTATAAAACAACCTCAAAAGCACCTAACTCCAGAAAATGTACAATTGTTTAATTTGTCCCAAGCATAAATTTGGGGAAACTTTTCCATAGCTCTCAAGGACATGTTCTCTTACTTACTGAAATTTGGCAATTAGATCTTATTCAATTACTCCTATCACAAGGCTATTTATATTTTAATATTTATCTGCTTATTGCAGTTATCATTGCAAGTGTATTACTGGAAAAAATTTTTACTTGGGGAATTCTCTCAGAACAAACATGGCCTATTCCACATTTCCTCTGTGCCTGCCAACTCTAATCTCCAGGCCTAGTCGAAAGAATTCTAAACCAAGCCCACACCTCCCCTAACTTTCTGCACCCAAGCTTTCCCCTATAGCTGCTTTATCTGTTCATTTTTGGCCAAGGTTTAAGAGGCCCTGGGGCAGGGATTTGTGAGACAGAAAGAATGAGGCCTGGTTTTAAAAGTTTTAAATGAAGATGGTGGGATTTAAGACCCTAAGGTGGCCTTAGTGTTGATAAGAGTTCCTATGTCCTTCTTGTAATTGTTTCCAATTATTAGATCTATTTCACCTAAAGCCGTGACCTGGACAATTGGAAGAGTCTTTGCCATTTCCCTCTAGCAGCCCTTTGGGAAATTTGCCTTCAGGAAATCCTAAGGGGCAGTTTCTTTCTAAAGTCCAGGTTTGTTTACAGTGATTACAGGTACTAAGGCTTCGAACCCTGGTGCCTAGAGGGTTTTTCTCTTTCTTTTTGGAACTCCAGGAGTGCTAATTTATTTATCTGTAAGCAATTCAAATGGAGCTCTTTTAAGAAGTTTTGCTTGCCAATTTGGTATTACCATTGGGAGGTAGAAAAATATACATTGCACAAACAGACACATACAGAAAGTTAGACATACACAAAACTCCCCCAGAAACACAGAAATATAAAACTCACTACTTTGAACGCTACTTTTTCATTCTTTTCTGGTATACTTGAATATTAGTCCAATTTGGGTTATAGGTTGAACTGAGCTTTTTGTTTTCTTTGGGCCTTCTCTAAAGAATGGGGTATTATTTTCCCATTATATAAATCCAGTGGGGAATGGGGTATGCACATATACAAATCCTCTTGGGCTTCCCTGTTTGTCTACTCCTATAGGCACTTGCCAGATGGATAGAAGTTTAGCTGGCGGCTCTGCTGTTGGTTTTAGAGAGCAGCCCTGGTCAACTGGGTACACTGGTGTGTGTGGGAGGGGGAGATCATTTCTATTTCTGGTTCTTTTACCCCTAATAAACAGGGATACAGAGGAGGGGGAAGAGGAGGCAGGGGAGCTCCTCCTTTCCTGATCCGTTGGCCCCTGGGTTACAAGGTGGAGGTGGAGCAGTTAAAGGTGTTAATAAAAGTTCTACTAGCACTTAGATACAATGATGCTATCACAAGAAGCCGCAGTCCTTCACTGCCCGGGACACCAAAAAGGGGACAGTTTTATAGTCTCCGCAACTAATTTTGCAGATTATACAGCTAAAAAAGGCTGCCAAATCTAGGCCACCTGTCTTTCTAGCAGCATGTATTCCTACTTCCTCTACAGCTATTAATTTAAATCCTTTCAAGTGACCAGAATATTCCCCTAGAGACTTATTAAAGCCAAAGAATGGGGATATAATTCCTGGACTCCTCAATGGCTTGAGAGTGAAGCTGGAATTCTACTTATACTAGAGAAAATAATGAAAGAAGTTATTACTCACTTGATCCAAAGTACTCATTATGACAGGATTCCATGTACCAGTGGCTATGAAAATATACCACAGGTCCAAAGATGAAAAGAACTATACAAAGAGTGAACCAGGAATGTTTGACATTTGCCAAAGTTAACCCTAAAGTAGCACTTCCTACCCCAACCAGGGAGTACAATACCAGGGATTGGGCTCTGGAGAATATTGACAAATAGACTTCGCTGTTAATGCTGAAAGCTCAAGGGAATTACAAATACTTATTTGTATTTGTAGACACATTTTAAGATGGGTTGAAGCTTTTCCTTGCAGAACAGAAAAATCATCTGAAATAACTAAAGCATTATTGAAGGAAATTATTCCTAGGTTTGGAGTGCCTTACTCTCTACACAAAGTGATAATGGGAGTGCCTTTATTGAAAAACTTACTCAGGAATTATCTAGATACTTAGAAATTCCCTGGAAACTACAAAATTCCTGGAGACAGCAGTCTACAGGAAAAACTGAAAAGATGACTCATACTTTAAAATGAATCTTAGCCAAAATGTGTTCAAGAAATAAACTTAACATGGGATAAAGCTTTACTAGTTGACACGTTTAGGATAAGAGTTGCCCCCAGAAGTAGATTAGGATTAAGTCCATAAGCAATGGTATATGGGAGACATTTCCTTAAAAAGAACAATCAAAATGTAGAGAATAAACACATAATTACTGAACTAGAGGCTATAAAATATATAAAATTCCTAGGAACCTCGTTCTCCAATACATCAATAGGCTTCTGATTTCTTTTTCCTACTGATGCCCCCTGACATTTTATAAATCCAGGAGATTGGGTATTGCTTAAGAATTGGAAAATACAACATCCAGACAGCCAACTGAAAACTCAGTGGGAAGGGCCTTACTTAGTTTTACTTGTCCTTCCCTATTCTGTCAAGTTACGGGGCATCAAACCATGAATCTGTCACTCAAGAGTGAAGCTCCTCATTTTTGAAGAAGGAGATAAGACTCCACGTTTCATCCACTGAGAACTTTTGTTTCCTGACTATCCTTGGGAACCTGTTGCTGATCTTGAACTTGTTTTCAAAATAAAACCTTCAGATAAGTTCTAGACAATATTAACTGCTATACTTGACCTTATGTACCCTTCTTTCTACTCACCTGGATAATTAATCCTTTTAATATTAACAAAATTCATGTTTATTATCATACTGCTAGAAATATTTTCCATATATTCAGGACACGTTAACCACTCCATTTGACTAAATCTGGCAAAATCTTTACTTTCTCTATTACTTCTTAAAATACTCTTCCAATACCTTAATTATAAACAAGCTCAAGATAGTAATGTTTTTCTCCAATGAGTATACTCTTTTGCATCCTCTTTAAACTGGTCAAACTGTTGGGTTTGTGGTTTACTTTGGTGGGCTTTGCCCCTCCAAGGAACTGATTGGACCACTTTACAAGCCTTATTTAAAGAGCAAAAACACCATCACTTAACACAAATGATGTAACAAACGCTGACCCCAGTAAATGGCCTATAAATGTAACTGTTCCAGGCCATAAATTTAATTTCTGTTATGAAGCAACGAAGTGAGTAGCCACAAGGTGAGCAGACCAATTATTTAAGCTCGCTGATTTCATTATCAGAGAAAAAAGAGGGACATACGCAACTTTGAGACGGCTGATACGGCTAAACCCTGGATATGGACATTAACATCAAAAGCTCCTTCATGTTGGGAAGAAGGGAACCATTCTAAATGAAATAACCCATCCTTAACTAGAAAAATGGGTTGGTTACCACCTGAATAATTCCATCAGACCATCTTACTAAAAGAAAGTGATTAGTTTGGGACCGATTGGTCTAGAAGACTTGGTATTTACTGGATAGCTCCAAATGGAACTCAGTGGATATGTGGTACTTACTAATCTATGGCCCTGATTACCTCCAAGGAACTGGTTATCATTTTGGAGGTCTATGAATAGACTCAAGGAATTATTCATACTATTTTATCCTCTGCTGCAAACTTACCCCTCTTAAAAGCACAATGGGTATGATCAATATTTCACTGCTATGATCACCTTGCTGCAATATTTGTTCCCTTACTTGGCATATAGTATGTTATAGTAAGAACTGAAGCCCTTAATAAATTCACTGAGTAAGTCCTAATGATAGTCTAAATGATAGTCTTCATAGTATATCTTTGCTAAATACTGAAGTTACCCTTATGCATAAAGCTGTCCTTTAAAACAGTATGAACTTCAATATTCTCACTGCTTCCCCAGTATGAACTTTTGCTATAATAAAAGCTGAATGTTGTGCCTATATACCTGCTGAATCTGCCAATATTACAATTCTTTTGACTGATATGAAAAATCAGATTAAAGCTATGGATATATCTCCACCTACATTAAATTTAATGAAAAATCTACTTAGCTGGTGTTCTAGTTCGCTAATGCTGCCAGAATGCAAAACACCAGAAATGGATTGGCTTTTATAAAAGGGGGTTTATTTGGTTACAAAGTTACAGTCTTAAGGCCATAAAATGCCCACCAACAAAGGGTATCTTCACTGGAGGATGGCAAATGGTGTCTGGAAAACCTCTGTTAGCTGGGAAGGCACATGGCTGGTGTCTGCTCCAAAGTTCTGGGTTCATAGTGGCTTTCTCCCAGGATGTTCCTCTCTAGGCTGCAGTTCCTCAAAAATGTCACTCTCAGTTGCACTTGGGATATTTGTCCTCTCTCAGCTTCTCCAGAGCAAGAGTCTGCTTTCAATGGCCTTCTCCAAAATGTCTCTCATCTGCAGCTCCTGTGCTTTCTTCTAAGTGTTCCTGTTGTCTGTAGCTCCTCTTCAAAATGTCTCTCTCAGCTGCACTGTAGCAAGCTCGCTCCTTCTGTCTGATCTTATATAGTGCACCAGTAATTTAATTCAGACCCACCCAATGGGCGGCCAACACCTCCATGGTAATTACCCAATCAGAGTCATCACCCACAGTTGGGTGGGGAGCATTCCAAAGAAACACTCAAAGAATTACAATCAAATCAACACTGATAATGTCTGCCCACCAAGATTATATCAAAGATAATGGCGTTTGGGGGACACAATATATTCAAACTGTATATTTAGTTGAGAATTTAGTCTCAACTAAATTCTAGGAGTTATCCAGAACATCATAACCCAACATACCAATCTATTGTAGAAGATATGCAAAATGACCCTTATACCAGAGAAGTTACTCCCCTAGCTGGAGCTCAAGAATATCTTCAATATCATGCTAAGCTATTTCATTCCTTAAATCCTGATCAACCCAATCAACACTCCTAATCAGCAGGAAGTAGCCTAAAGTGGTCTTTGCCTCTTATCCCTGAGGACTGAGGTATATAATAACAAAAGGGGGGAATGAAACCGCTACTTACTCTTTCTTAAAGTAGCTCTCCCTTACTAACTTGTTTAAGCTTCCACTTCCCATCTTTAGCAAACCCACCTCCTTATGTCTATTATTGTGGGACTTGCCTCCCTACAAGTCAAGTTCTTATTTTCTTCTTCCCTCAAAAAACTCATTAAACTAGTCCTGACCATTAAAACATGGACAAAAAGAAACCTGAACTTAAAGTGATTCTAGAACATAAAACACCCCGTGAGCAGAATCAAATTGAGCAGAACAACAAGGAGAAACTCCAAACCTTAAAAAAGTGAGAGGTCCAACCACTTTAAGTTCCAGCAATTTCACAACCCACTCCTTAAAATAAGGAATCTATCAGTATCAGATATGCCCTAGATGAATATGCAATGTAGCAGACCCCTACCCGAAATCAAGCTTTAAAAATCCCTTACCTCTCTAGCTCTGGGAGACAGATCTGAGGGTTTTTCTCCTGTCTCTGCTGGGTTAGCCTTTGCAAATAAACTCTTTCTTTTCTCCAAGTCCTGGCGTCACTGAATTTGTTTTGTGCACATTGGGCAAGAACTCACTTGAGCGATATCAATATGTGAATTAAATGTGCATTATATAGTCATATTGGTGCATAATCCATTATTATTCTAACTTATATTAGTGTGTTATTCTGTATTATGCTTTTGATATTCTTAAGTATTTTATTAGGAGAAAATGAAATGTTAAATGTCAAGATTTTTTAGGTGTCCACACTGCTTACAATCCAACAAATTCACCTATTACTATCTAATGGACACTGGGAGAATACACAACACTCTTGAATCAGAGACAAAGGACTTCATTACCCATGGTACAACAGTAGCCAGAGTGTCAGCCTGGTTGCTTTGGCTCACTTTGTCCCCTAAGTCCCACTGGAGTGACACAAAGGGGCTCAGATGGATGCTACACATGCAGTGTGTTTGCATTTCAACCAAGGAATACTGAGCTGGAGTATTTCTTTTATGGTAAGTAGAAACAAGCCTTTTCTTTATTTGGGGTGGTGTGATGGTTTGAAACTGTATGTACCCCCAAAAAGATCATGTTCTTTTAATCCATTCCTGCAGGTATAGATCTATTGCAGGTGGGACCTTTTTGATTAGTGTGCCAGTTTGAATGTATTATGTCCCCCCAAACGCCATTATCTTTGATGTAATCTTGTGTAGGCAGATGTATCAGTTTTGATTAGATTGGGATTCTTTGAGTGTTTCCATGGAGATGTGCCCCACCCAACGGTAGGTGATAACTCTGATGAGATAATTTCCATGGAGGTGTGGCCCCACCCATTCAGGGTGGGCCTTGATCAGTGGAGCCATATAAAGGAGCTGATGGGCAGAAGGAACTCAGTGCAGCTGTGAGTGACCTTTTGAAGAGGAGCTATAGCCAAGAGGGACACTTTGAAGAAAGCACAGGAGCTGCAGATGAGAGACAGTTTGAAGACAGCCGTTGAAAGAAGACTCTTGCTCCAGAGAAGCTAAGAGAAGACAAATACCCCAAGTGCAACTAAGAGTGACATTTTTGAGGAACTGCAGCCTAGAGAGAAACATCCTGGGAGAAAGCCATTTTGAAACCAGAACTTTGGAGCAGATGCCAGCCATGTGCCTTCCCAGCTAACAGAGGTTTTCTGGACATCATTGGCCATCCTCCAGTGAAGGTACTCGATTGCTGATGTGTTACTTTGGACACTTTATGGCCTTAAGACTATAACTGTGTAACCAAATAAACCCCATTTTATAAAAGCCAATCCATCTCTGGTGTTTTGCATTCAGGCAGCATTAGCAAACTAGAACAATTAGGTTATTTCAATTGAGATGTAACCTACATCATTCCAAGTGGGTTTTAATCCTCTTACTGCAGTCCTTTATAAGAGGATAAAAGAAAGAAATAAGCCCCAGAAGCTGAGAGAGGAAGCCACTGAAGCCAGAAGCTGAGATGAATGAATCCTGGAAGTGAAGGGCTAGCAGATGTTACCATGTGCCTTGCTATTTGACAGATGAGCCCAAGCTTGCTGGTAGCTGGTCTTCAGGGAGAAAGCATCACCTGTTAATGCCTTGAGTTGGACATTTTTATGGCCTAAGAACTGTAAACTTGTAAGCTAATAATTCCCCATTGTAAAAGCCAGCCCATTTCTGGTTTATCACATTTCGTCAGCTTTAGCAAAGCAAAAGAGGTGGTGTGTTACCTCATCCCTCAAGGTTCCTCAATTCAAACACAACCCTGAGAAATGGCCTGGGTAAGAGTGTTCTTGCACCTAGCAAAAATGTGCTGGGATGGTTTCCCAGGGCTCATGAAGGATTTCCTCTCCCAACATTTAGATTAAATAAAATCTGATGTCGAATTTGCAATTCTGCTAAAATATCAAATATAGAAGAACAGTGAAATTCCATGATGATGCATCCAGAAGAATAAATAGCTCCCAGTTCCCTAGGACACCCAGCTGATTAGCTGTAAAGGCCTTTCTTAACATTATAAACCCAAGACATCATCTTTCATGCTGTTGATTTTTTTTATGTCTGACTTAGGAGTTACGGGTAAGTTTTATTGTATCTTCACACCTTAATGGCAAGAATTTTATTTATTGGCAGCAATAGTGCATGGCACACAGTGGCATTCAAACGGTTGGTGAATGAATTCAAAGTTTCTTTTCTATCTATCCATCCCTCAGCAGGAGATTCAAAATATCAGAGAAGCTGAATATTTTCAAAACTCTGGTCACTTCTGAACAGCATGGCATAGTCATGTGGAGGGACTGAAGGCTGTTTGCAGTTCAAAACTGTAATGATGTACAACCATAAGGCCTTACAAAGTTGAAGCTGAGTCCATGGTATATAGATGATGCTTTTCCTTCCTCAAATATGGTGGAGATAAGGCAGGGTTGAAGTAAGTGAATGTGTATTCACCTTCTAGTGAGACTAGCTAAAACTTTTTATCAACTCTTTGCATGCCTAATCCTGGTGGCAAGAGAGGTTGCCACCGCACCCCAATACTAAAATCAACAGCATCAAACTGTGAGATAGAGGTGTCAAATCAAGCATGGATGATAACCATTTTTCCTACTCAACCATTCCTATTTTTGTATTAAGGTGTTTTTTTTTTTAAACTTAAGAAACATGCCTATAATGAATCCGTTTCAAAATATCCTTTTAACTGTGATTGTAAAGTCGCCTATTGGTTCCTTATTGGAATTATCTTAAGAAAGAGGGTAACTACATATATATCTATATCTATCATCTACCTATCTATATATAAACTTCAGTCATTAGGACTTTCAAAAATGCCTAGAGATGTACCCCCAATGAATTACCCCTTTAATAAAAGCTTTCATTATTCCCTTGTACTGTCAATAAAAGTTCACATTAGTTCCTTGTGCAGTGCATTCTAGATAAGGGCAGTCTTTGAGGCTGCGGTCAGCAAGATCAGCATGGTAATGTTTCGGATAAGAGGATGGGAACATCACTGTGATAAAGTTTTCCTCCCAGGCTTTTGTGGAAGTGGTGGAAAGACTATTGAGATCTGTACTTTATAATTTCCAGATAATCCAAGGGTAAGATCTGGTGACCATGCTGACTCTTACCTGAAGTGAACCCTGTGAACCTGGAAAACAGCATAAGTCAAGAAATCCCCCACCCACTTGTAACTGCCCAGGATGTTCTTAATTTCTCCTTAGAGTGACTAAACTTTGGACAGGCTTTCTTTGACTCTACGTCCCTGCCATCCCTCACCTCAGTCCTTACAGAATCCAGATGGAACACATTCCACTTGGCCTTGACAATAAGGAAGGGAGGTAATGTTATGTAATGGACACACCCCACTGCTTGACCTCCCCTTACAGGACCCCTCTACTTCAGGAGATTTGAGCCCTCTCTCTCCCCTATTTTGAAAGCCTTCTAAACTCTCCCTCTATCACTGTAAAGCTTTCTAGTCTCTCTCCTCTACTGCATACAGCTTTGAATAAAGTCATCCTGACCTGTTTTATATTGTCCAGGTTTTTTCTTTGACATTAAACTATATCCAATAACTTAATATTTGAACCTTATTATCTTATCCTGCACCATTCACCCAACCCCACTGAATTGCATTTACTAAATATGCCTTTTGGGTCATGTCCTCACGTTTCATCACGGAGTCCAATAACCTAATGAAACCTCCTGTTACAATTACTAGTGAAGTCCAACTGAGGGCATCATCCTGTCCCTGAAGGTGTAAGGATGACATTTCACTCAGAAATGGATGCCAGAAACAATTCTGCTTTCCTTGAAGAATTAATGTTTTTGTCCCCTTGTGAACAATGAGAATCAGAATCATGATATATGTAACTGAGTTATTTCTTCCCCGTGTATGAAGTTATATTGTTGTGAATTATTTTCTACCTTAAACCCATTAATTAAAGGTTATCAGCTTAATTTAAAAATTGGGCTTGAACAAAATAACCCTCCTGTCGTTTAGTGTAAAACTAAATAAATTTAAGAACTCTTATTTTAAAACCACATTATTTAAACAGAAAAAAACAGTAATACTCTTTTGAAAGGTCTGTTGATGTCACTGGTTTATTGAGTAAATACAAAGTATAAGATCTTGCATTTTTAAAAAGCAAAACCAAAGAGATTAGAAAGAAGTATACATCCTTTTTAGAATATAAACATAAATTAGATTTAACAATTAGGCACTTAAAATGTAAATGTAAAACACTGGCATTTTAGAAGTATAAACTACAGTTAACATACCTAAATTCCTCTTGAAGTAAGTTTACAAACACAAAAGCACAAGCATGGAAAAATGTATTTCTAAACAAAGATAATTTCCTCTTTTTAAAAAAGAACAAGAATTCAAACCACATATGATAGATCAATGATTAAGGTACTGGCGGGTGGGAGAAAAGAGCTTCTGAAATTTATATACTTGATTAAAATTTAAGCATTTAATAAATCTATTACAATAGCATACAATATATATCATAATGAAAAATATATGTCAGGAAAATAATGAATTCTAGACTTGAAATTTTACTTTACAACAAGGCACTTAACACATTGAAACAGTACAGTAAATTTCCAAAAGAATGCAATTGCTACCTCTCCAACCTTGTAATATTTCTTTTGTGAATATACAGTAACACAGCCATAAATTTTGCAGCATTAATCATTGCATAGGAGGTAAACTAAATAATGAATTAAAACTTGGCAACCAGATTAGCTTATGTTCATAATTTCTTCTTTTTCCCCTAAAGGGCAGTTCTAAATAATTACACAATAAAGAACAACTCTCATTCATGATTCATTTAGAGAACAGCATAGTTAGAATAAAATAATTCAGAACTTACAAGGTGTATAGTTGCATAAAAACTTATCTTTGGGTATCTTTGACATACATGACCTTCAGTGTTTTGGGTATTGAAGTCAAGAGCACTTCTTAATAGAAGAATATTTTTAGTAACTGAATCAAAGAACTTAAATTATTGCCACATGACATTTAAAAAAAATAACAAATTTTTAATACACACAAATAGAAAAAGCCTTCAATACAAGACATATTACTTACAATATGCTTGATTTAAACATGTAAACTCATTTATTGAGAAATTCTTTCTCACACTTCTTTACACTACAGAGATGAGTGTGTTAACACCATCTTTAATTTTTTAATCAAACAGTGCAAAACAAAAAACAATGACACAAACAAAACAATAAAAAAAAAGTGGGTGAAATATTCAAGGAACAGATGTGAACTCTCAATTAAAGAAACTGTATGAGTTTGGCAAGAAGGAAAAAAAACATAGAAGACAGACAATTTGGTGATTCAAAGTCAACAGAGCTGTAGGTAGTTATAAAGGGAGACATTAATGATTGTGATTGTGAGAGGTAATAATGGTCTGCAATTTTTCTTTGATCAAATGGATAAAAGATTACAAATGCAACTCCCTATAAATCTGAACACGTTTTCCCTTTGGGAAAGTTTAAAATGACTTTAAAATAACTCCTTTCACATGATACTTTCAGATTATTGGCAAAGATAATGGAAAAAAAAGTCTTTTAAAAACTGGTGAATATGCTTTAAAAAGTGGCAAGTTTGTGGTCCAAGCCCATGTACCTATTTACTAAAACCCATGTAACATATTTCCGCAAGGGGGCACTGGTATACAGCAAAGAACCCTGTGCAACATCATCCATAAAGCATTCTAGAGGCTCATTCCCCAAAACAGCCTTCCTCCACAGCAAAACTTGTTTCCCCAGATGCCAGTAAATTAAAGAACAAATTCACAATTACTTCAGGTAGAAATAGGGAAGTAGTGCTTTATTTTCAGAGCTAGCGGAGAGGCTCAAAACAATAGAATCTGAGAGGAATACATTTTCATAAAAATGCATCATAATTTATAGGTATTGTATGTTATAGATGTTTCACAGAAGGACTAAATTAAAGGAAAAGCTTCAAACAGGAGTACTGATTTACAAAAGCAAGGCAAATGGATAAGATCTTGTATCTTAACTGGCAAAGAACTTAAAGAAGCTCCAAAAATTCACTCTGTTTCAAAGGCGAGATTGTAAGTGTCTATGTTTTGTATTCCAAAATGGCATGTTGGGTTAAATCTCAAGTTTGTTCTCTTAAATGTAAATGTGTTTCACTATTTCTCTTAATTTCCCAATGTGAAACTTTGATTCCACACCCTCTGCATGGTTTTTAAATGATATGCATCCTCAGCATATATTTAGAGAGCTATACATGCAAAGAACACGGAAGCAGCAATGTCTACATGTGGGGTCACAGATGTTTGTAAAGTTCTTTAAAGAGGTGATGGTGTTATTTTTAAAACCTGGATTACTTGACTCAAATGCAATGTTTATTGTTTCAAGGCTTGCCAATAGTCAATAAGGAATGACTTACAAAGCTTAAATAGTTTTCCTTATTTAATTGAAAAAAAGGTGGGTGATCCCAGACACAGGTGAGTAAGGCTCTAGGGTATATCTGATTGTTTTATTTGAAGCAGAGGCTCCAGAAAAATATCCCAATGGTAGGAGAGCAAAACCCAGGCTTCTGTGTCAGATGCTTTTCCACATAATCAGACAACAGGGTTTTTCACTCAGTGTTTTCATTCTATTACAAGTGTCAACCAATCAATGTTATTATGTAGAATTATGGCTAGACACATCAGCTAGACTACAGATAAACTGATTTATTTAATAACTTATTTTATTTATTATTTATTATTAATAACAAATACCAGAAAAATCCTTGCATTTCAATGCCTGCCAAGGATGGTTAGTTTCATTTCTTGTTTTAAGTAACTGGAGAGCCTTTTTTTCCTGCCTTTGAATGCAATTACCTATTCCTTTAGTGATTCTTCTATTACACAGAGAAAGAGCCATACTAAGAACACACTCAGAATTTTAGCACCAAGAGATGATGACTCTTCCAAACAGATTTGTATTGTGCTTTTCCCAACCAATTTAAAGACCAATTTTGTGTTCCTAATCAAGGCTGGCTAGTTTTGCTAATAATGATAAATTTAGGGGTAGTTTTCATTCCAAAAGGTGAGAAAATTTCACTTTTAAATAAATGTAAATGCCTCCTTCCTCTCTCACTAATCCCCCATCCTCGTGCTCTATTGCTGATGATTTTGAACCCCTAAAACTTCAAGTAGTTAAGGAATTAAGCAAAGAATTATCCAAAAGATTCAATAGCATTACAATATATAATTTGATGAGATTTAAAAAAATTCCTTTTTTTTTTCTGCATCACCTCAAAGAAATTTAGAAACAATTATCCCCCTTTACTGTGTAGCTGTAACTGTCTGACACACTGATTCCTATAGTAGATTATAGTGCAGCACCATGTTATAATTTTCACAGGGTAAAAGTAATATTATTCTATTGTGGTATGTCTTTAGGATCAGCTTATGAAACTGGACCTATTAAGCTTTTGGCCTCCATCTTGGTTTTTCATAGCACTATGCAACTATGAAAACATCATTTTCAGTGAATCGTGACCAAATGTATTTCGTGTACAATTAGGAGCCCTCACGCAGATCTCACAGCAGGACCTGGCCTGGGAGGGAAATGCAGGCTTGTTCAATAAGTGGCACAAGCATCAGTTCACACGCCTGTTTTCAGCCTGAGCTCATGCAGCTGACTGCACTCGGGCACTGGGTCAAATTTACAAGTGTGTACATGAGGATCACCCATTAGCTGACACAGGCCAGTTTCCTGTCTGCCATAGCAATTTCAAAGTGAAGTATTTACACACATGTAAAATCGGTGGGTGTGCCAAATACTTCCATATTTATTTAGATCACATTTAAAAAAATAAAGTTAGTGAAAAAGAAAGTAAAAGTGACACACAGTGCATTGGGCGGTAGCAGCGTACACATTCCCAGACCTGCCCCTGACCTTGCACACAACAGGGTGGAAACAGAGTTCACCTGAGTTGACTCACAGCCCATGGACCTCCCCTCTTGCACCAATAAGCCTAATGCTGACAACCACTCTCAACATTAGGTTATTCTATTTACACAGTAGCTGTATACATCCAGATATTTTATTTAAAACATTAACCAATTCTCCTGATCTTGAGAGGAAAAAATTCAACATTCTGAAGTAGAGGGCTTTAGTGGGAAAGGATAAGGAAGGGGGAATAGGTTCTTTGGCACCTCTTTAACAAGCTCATTAGTAAAAATCCCAGTTGGGGGGGCCTGTTACCAATGAATGAAGAGCTGCAGGAGAATGTATCTTTCTCAGGATGAATAAAAACCAGTCAAAGGGTAATACTTCAGTCATCTTTCTAATCATTTACATAAAATTTGGTCCACTTCTTCATTTACCAGTCAGTTCTTCTAAAATAAAAAACAAAACTATACCTTTGGTTATAGCGTTAACTCTTTTGGTGTAAGAGCTGATGCCTTTTTGTTTTGCTCCTCAGGTAGATTTCTCATTATCTTCACCAATCTTCTGTACCCGTGAATACTTTTTGCATGACGATTTGAAGCAGCCAGGAGGCCAGGATAGTGGCCAGGAGAAGCAGCAAGGAATCGAGCCTTGTACATTTTTCTCAAAAAAATAAAAGATAGGGAACCACCATGCTCGAGACAAGAAATTAGTCTGTGAAGAGACCTTCAAGTTCTGTAAAAGGTAGGAGAAAAATAAAATTAGAATATTATTCATGATCTGTATCTTAAATTTTTTCTTATTAAACTGCCATTCACAGTAACCTAACAGAGAAAGCAGCAGAATAGGATCATCTGGCAGCAACCATTTTCGTACCTTCCCCCTAGAGGCTGCCACTCTGGTGCCCCCACCATACTTAGTGCTTTTTCCTCTTTGTGTCTCATGAAATTTCTTTTGCCTGCAATTGCAATGAGAATGGAGACTCAGGAATTGATGTGAAAGTTATCCAGGAGGAATAGTTTTCAGAATCTGTGCATGGGCAGATCTACAGGCCAAGGAAGACAGAAGAGTGAAAGGAGAGCCCAGAAGGTTGAACATATTTAAGAGGAAAGATGAAAATTTTGGTTTAGTGATACCAGGAAGCATCTAGGTGGGAGTATAAGAAGGAAGATGGAACTAGACTGGAGCTACAGAAAGAAAAAAAGTAATCCACAGAAAGGGCATTTATTGGTAAATATCACCAACAACGATAATATTGCAAACACAAGATCTGGGTTTATATCTTTTGGAAATGACTTATTTCAACTACTCACACACTCTGCAAACATTGTATGTGCCAGACAATAATAGCAAGGCTATTCAAGATAAGTCATGGTACACAGACTATTATATCAAGGGCACACACCAAGGCTAAGAAAACACAAGGAGAGGAAAGGATAATTCTACCCCTAGGCTAGAGGAGGAGAGCAAGAGTTAGGGAAGGCTTCCCAGAGGAGGTGGCTGTCTGGGCTAGCTCTTTAAGAATGAATGGGGCAAGAAAGAAAAGGGGCTCCGTGAATAGGAAGAAGCAGAAACAACTAGGGAATGCTAAGAAGGGAAGCCAGAGAACACAATATCACCAAAAGACGTCACCAATCCTGTAATTCATAAGCCACTTATTTTGTTGTTTTCTTTTTTTGGAAAAACAGCTACTGATTTTCCTCACAATGAATGTTAAGTTCGTTAAGGGCAGGAAGCTTGTCTTATCCATCTGCACAACAATGCTTCTGCAGAGAAGGTACCTACATTTTAATTTTGTATTTGTCCTTCTTCAAATCTAGTACCAATTAGTTGGATTGGTCACCTACAGTGCTCTATAATTTTACGTTTAAATATTATTTATATTTGTGAAGTTCTTTATTTTTGTTTGCTTTAAGAAGCAATAATGGACATCAGTTTTAAGTGAACTGTACCAAACCACACATTTGGGTGGCAAACAGCAGTTATTCACATTAACAGCTAAAACCTCACTGTCTGAAAAGGGGCCCCTCGCATTTAAAGAAAAGGATCTTCACTGCCCTCACCTTCTCGTTGGCCATTGAATGGTACCACCAAAACAGACGTGTTGTGATATAATAGGCAATGATCACGTCAACAGTGTAGTGTTCATGGGCCACCAGGATGCAGATGATCCCAGCAGCACTCAGCAGCCAGCAGATTAAATGATACCACCAGAAGTGACGAGGAGAATCTGGACAGTAAAAAAATTACAGAGGTAATGAGATTCCTGGAGATGAATCTACTAATTGCAGTCTCTTCTCAAGACCTTAAGTAGACTGATCTAGGGTAAAGAAATCACTGGAAGGAGAACACTGATAATAAAACATGAGCCACTATGTAATGTAAAATGGTACAGCCACTGTGGAGGATGGTTTGGCAGTAAACTAAGTGTAGAGCTGTCTTACGACCTGGCAATCCTGCTACTCTATATACCCAGAAGATCCAAAAACAGGGATGTGAACAGACATTTGCACACTGATATTCATAGTGGCATTATTCACCATAGCCACAAGATGAAAACAAACCAAGTGCCCATCAACGGATAAATGGATAAACAAAATGTGAATGGAATATGATGGAATATTATTCAGTAGTAAGATGGAATGAAGTCCTGAAGCATGTGACAACATGGATGAACCTTGAGGACATTTATGTTAAGTGCAATAAGTCAGACAAAAAAGACAAATGTTATATGATCTCAATGATATGAACTAATTACAATATATAAACTCATAGACATAAAATATAAAATACAGGTTATCAAGATATAGAATGAGGCTAACAAATGGGGAGTGGTTGCTTAATATGTACAGAATGTTTAACTAGGTTGAACGTAAACATTTGGAAATAGATAGAGGTGACAGTAGCATGTTATTGTGAGAGTAATTAGCAGTACTGAATTGTATGTGAATGTGGTGGAAAGGGGAAGTTTAGAGTCATGTATGTCACCAGACGGAAAGCTGGAGGTTCTAACTCGGGAATGTATAACACAGTGAATCCTGTGGTGGACAATGACTGTGATTAACTGTACAAATATTAAAAAGTTGTTTCATGAGCAAGAACTAAAAAAAAAACGAGCCACTATGACCCACCCAGGATTTGTTAGGTGGGAAGGGGGATCACTGGTGGCAGGTAAATGGTCATTCATTGGGGAGGGTGGTAGCACTGAATACTCCAGGTCTCACCCACTGCTAATGAGCTCTTCAATAAGGAAGAAAACAACATGTTTTCATATGGGTTGGCAGAGATTGGCTTATATTGCCTCATGTAAAGAACCCAACTGGAAAGAAAAACTGTAGGAGCGCAAAAGAAAAGGTAGTTTATGTCTATGAAAGAGAGAGAGAAGAAGAGAGAGGGAGAAAACAAGAATTTTAGGTCATATAAAAATTGACTTTGATTTCTCCAGGAAAAGAAAAGGATGGCATGTGTAGCTAGCATTGTTTCGATTCTCAACAATTTTATACAGCTACTTCCAATAGCAACTATAAAGCACTCCCTGTGTACACCTTAGGATTCCTGATCATTTGCTGACGGATTTTAGTCTTCCCGATAAACATACTAAGAAGGTCATTACACTGAGCAGCTATAAAGCACACTCACCAAGATAAACATGGCCTGACACCCCACACCTTCTCTCACAAGCATTAATGACAGGTATAATTTGAACCAGAGCTCACCTCTAAGAAGTTAGTTTCGTTTGTTCTTTTTTTTTCTCTCAATTTTGAAGATTTATTACTTCATAATAAGAGTTAATAATCCGATAAACTAAAATTTATTTCATATTTAACTATGTTTACAATCATAGTGATATTTACTTTCAGGTGTAGAAGAATGGTTGAATAGGGAAAGCATCCATTTCCAGAAATTTAGATGAAAGACCAAATGAGGTATCATTGAAATAAAAAACTCACTTTTTTTCTGGGTAAAATAGTTGTTGCTATTTTGGTCCCAAGTTGGAATAATAAGAAAATAAACCTGAATTTGCATTTGGAAATCTGACTTTCTGATTCTGAATGTGTTCCTCATTACTTCCTCAACTGCTTCACCCTGCTACTAAATTTTGGCAGATAACTCACAGAATCCTAGAATTTTAACGCTGAGAGAAGAGACCTGGATCTTGCAGCCAGGGGGCCAAATCCAGCCCCATATCTGTTAGGTTTGGCTCAGTGATAAAAGTTTGAACCAACAATATAGAAACCTGGGGATTTCACAAAAATCTGTATTTCTGACTTCTCTGGGGAAAAACACACACACACACACACCAGATGAACTAGAAACACTGGTACCACATTTCTGCCTGGCTACAGCTTCCCCCTTCAGGACAAAGATGCTTTTTCCAGCACCACAGACCCTTCCCCTCCCTAAAGTCTCACACCAGCCCTGCTTCCCGTGCTTTTAGGTCATCTGGTATTTACTTTAGAAGCTCAAAGTCTGTGGGCAAACCAGAACTATTTTGTATTTGGTTATACACAAGCAGCAAAGCTGAAGTAGGTAACCAGTAAGGAGGTGGCCTGAAAGATCATTTTCCTACCTGTGGAGCTGAAAATTAGGTTTTAGGGGTGGTTGGAAACCCTGGCACCACTCTCCCCTAAAAATGTACTACTTATTATGCTACCACAGTGGGAATACTGCTCATTAATTGAAAACACTGGCAGACTGAAAGAAAAGATGTAATATAAACCATTTTGAAATGCAGATGACAAAATGGTATTCCTCTCTTCTCTCTCATTCTACCCACAAGAATTCTACCGGGCTAAAAGGCGATGACAATTAATGAGTTTCATGGACTACGTGGGACTCTAGCCCCAGCTATCATTGAACTATGGACTTTGTATGGTGGCAAGGTTTAAGAAAAAAAAAAACAAGTGTTCTTAACTAGCAGAACATTTGATACTAATGGCAAGGCTGCTTTTTCCAGGCTAATTTTATGAGGAAACTTGGTCCCAATTATAATATTTGCCCAATTAGATAAAGCCCTCTCTTCCTTAACCCTCAAATGGTCCTGCTCCCACATTTTCATCTGCTCTCACCACAACTAAATTTAAAGCCATTCATTACAATGGAGCACATAAGGAAAGAGTTCAAACTAATTAAAAGGCAGAAAAGCAAAAAACAGATAAATGATGCATCTAATTCTAGAAGTAGAACTTTCAAAGAAACCACCAGAACCACTGCTTACTTGGAACATGGTGTATTTCAGAAGTTGGTTGTTTTTCCTAATTGAATAGGAAACAAGGATAAACATGGAACACCCTGTTTAAGTACAGAGTGAGGATAACATTGAGTTCATGTTAAGTTCACTAGTGATTTGCCATTTTATTTCTCACCAAAAATTATAACAAGCAGAATGATTCTTTCTATGCTAAATGCAAACCTACAATATTTAAAAAACTTCAAGCCAAAATTATGTCTTAGGATGAAAATGTCTCTACCTGCTCTGTGGCTTTCATTAAAGTGTAAAAATAATCACAATTTGCCACACTGCTGCTCTGAGGTAAAAGAAAGAAGAAAAACGAGCAATATACCTTGTTTATAGGTAAGTAGACTAACCCTTGGCAATTCTATAAGATCAGACAGCTTGGGTTTCCTGAAATTCTAAATATGGTCAAAAAATTAAGAGCACAACTTCTGGGGTCAGTCTGCATGAGTTTGAATACCAGGATCTTCCAATTACTAGATGTGGGCCTTGGCCAAATCACTCACTTTTCTCTACGCTTTAGTTTCCTCATCAGAAAAACTGGGATAGAAAGTGCCTGGCACAGAGTAAGTTAATACCGAACTTGGGTTTGCTTGCTATTGTTAGCGTTACTGTTATTTGGCCTGACTCTCAGTTTCATGGGGTATTTTCTTGTCATTGCTTTATGATTTTCAACCCACAGTGGCTTCCCTCTAACACGCAACTCTTCCCCCTACCCTCTTCGATAAGATTTTTTTCTTAAATTTTTTTTTTGTAATAATTTCAATATTACAGGATGGCTGCAAAAATAGTACAAATCCATACAGAAAACTGCAATATACCCATCCCTCTGATACCCTCCTCCACCAATTTAAACATTTTGCCACATTTGCTGTATCATTCTATCTATCCATCAATCAATCCAGCTGTATACATCATGCTCCTGGAACACATAATACTTCCATGTACATTTCCCAACCATAAGCTTTTCATAATTCTTAGATGGGAGGGAAGATCGTCCCTGGAGTGGAAAATGATTGATTTTCTGTAAGAAGGAACTTTCCTTGGCAAAAGCTGGAGTAAGTCAGAACCATAAAAAACACAATCACTCTTCCCCCACTTTTGCCTCCCCTGGAACCAATAACTAGGTATTAGAAATGCAGTGTGTGAAATTTAAGGGTGCAGGTTCCTGTCGCCTCTGCTCCCCACACCTCATATAGTGAGGGGGTACAAACAAGGGGAAGGGCAGAAGACTCCAGTCTTTAAAGTCAAGTAAGACACAGGGAACAACACAGAAGTTATAAAATTCTCATAATATTCAACAACCTTACTTCATTACTAAAAACACTCTCAAATCGTTGTCATACTATCCTTAAGCCTAAATCCCCAGGCAATCTATGGGACAAGAACTCATTTCTGCATCACTGGAAGATAACACTGATGCCCACAGTGCAATTAGATCAGGCTAATGCCGTATGGTTTAATGAAAGGTCAAGGGAGGAGGGCAGAGGGAGGAGGGCTGGGGGGCAGGGTAAGGATGGGATGTCCTTCTGCTGGTGTCTACCTAACGACCTCTTTTACAATACACTAAGTGAAGAGAACGGAGATAAACTTTAAAAACACACTGGCACGGGGTATGTTGGAATTAAAGATAATATTCAAGAATGAAGGTTAACACTGACCAGGTGTTAACTGTAAAAATGAAGGAAGAAGCATCACTATTTCAAAGGATTTTGAGGTGATGGGTTTAAATACACACAAAACCTCATAAATCTTTAAAAATGAGATGTGCTAGTAATGAAAAGGATATGACTCTTGTCATAAAAACCACCAGGATACGTAAGTATTTTATATAGTGAGAATTAAGCATACAAATATGGAAAGATATTTCATTTTGGCCTTTATGTTTAGAATGAGAAAGACAATCTCTTAAGAGAATGACCAGTATTAACAAAATGTTCCATGAAGGATGCCAATTAAAGTGTAGAAAGTGGATGAAAAATGATAAAATTGGAATACAGTGGGACAAGGATAAGTTTTTAAAAGGGGAAACAACTGAACTATGTAGAATAATGGAATGGAAGTGTCATACAAATAATTCAAATGTCATTTACATTTGGAATTAGAATATGTCTTCTTTTTGCCATAAACTTAATTATTTTCTCCTTAGTTCAAATATTAAAATAGATTTTCAAATGCTAAGCAGTACTAAACAAGGAGGAAGACTGCTGTAGGCATGCTAAAGCTACAGAGAAGACAGGGTCAGGTTTGAAGCCTTCGGGGTTCAAATCATGTGTGAATAACTGAAGTGATGCTATGTGCATATATTATCATATATATATATAAAGACATACATGCACATATACCTTCCATAGCTATCCACATCAACAGAATAAGGGCTCCCAGGAGCTTCAGGGCCTAAGGATCCCTCCCTCTACAGCAGTTGATTAAGTGGGAATGAGCTATTACTTACATTCTTTGATGAACAAATAAGTGAGTGTCAACACAACTGTGTGACCGCTGAAGAGGAAGTCTCCACACAAGATATGTGATCCAGTTATGGACAATCCACCTCCAGAAATCAACCGCAGAATCCGCTGTACTTTTGCCTGAGAGTCTCCATTGAGCTGAATGACACAAGAAGATTAGCAAGAAAATTTATAAGCTTATAAAATAATGTCTCATCCCAGTCTGTGTGACACTGGAAAGGTCACCAGGTTGTGCTTCTTTTGTTTTTTCATCTAAAAGGTCAGAAAGAATCCAAAGGGGAGGAGAGGGAAGCTTCTTAAACTGGGTTTTATTCATTGTATTGGCAAATTTTATTGACAAGTTTTAAATTATTCAATGTGTTACTAATAATATGTTTTGGTGGTATTGTGTCCTTGGGCAAAGCTTTTAAAAATATTAATAACCAATGACTTCACCACAGCTATGAGCTAAAAAGCAGATCAAAGCCACTTTCTTTCCTTTTTGCAGGGGGAAGTCAGGGTTTCGGATGGTTAATATTTGATTCAGCTGTATACCACAGTAATAATATTCTGCCATACATTCTGCCATATATTGGTACCTTGTATTAAATGGGTACATATAGCTGTGTCTGATCAAAACATTTAAAGCTAAAAAGAGGAGCTGCGACAAATTAAATAATTTAAGTAGGCTTGAACAGAATGGATTAGGGATGGACTGGCAACTTCAAGAAATGAGAAGATTTGATCAGGAAAAATCATATCCCCAAAGAAGTAACTCATGTGCTGTGGCAAGTGGTCAGGAGAGAGTACCCTTGGACAGGATCTAGAGGCCCTAGAGCCTCCGTGATAACACGAATTGTTAACTCAAGGGACATAATGATGGCTGGGGCTGGGGCTTGAGGCAATGGTCCAAAGTTTATATCCCATTAGAACTTAAGTATACAGGAAAGGATAGTATATTGAATTCATTAAAAAGGTAGCCATAGAAAACTGGAATACTGAAATTATGTGGGGCCAGAGGGAGGGTTTCAGATTAGCCTAATACAAAGCAAACAAGATCTACATAATAAACTTTGAAAAGCAAAGAAGAATGATGCTCAAAGGTTGTTATAATACACGAGAAGAGAAATATAGAAAGACTATAAATTGTGAAACTTGGACAAGGAGTGGAGAAATTAAGTCAGCCCCCAAAGCAGGTAGAAAACCTCCAATCAAATATAATTAGGAATTGGGGCAGGATTCCTTGTCTAAAACATCTATTGGGGTGCCTAAAAATTTTCCACCAAAAAAAAAAATTATGGATCTTAAAAGCTTTCTGTATTCAAGAAACCTGTGTAAAAAGGTAAACACATCATGGTTGGTTGACAGTTGAAGGTAAGGTTCTGCATAGAAAAAACACAAACTGGCATTAATGGGAAGCGTGAGAAACTGGAGGTTTTGAAGAAATTTTACCTTCAAAAGTTTGTATAGGGCAAGCCCAGATAGTGAAACTGAGAGTAAACAGTCCTTAAACCAAAAGAAGCCAAGTAATACGTGTTCCTGCCTTGAGAAGACAGAATCTAGAAGAGGATAAAGGATCTATGCTGCAGAAGACAAGAGGACCTCAGGAGAAGGGCATTACAGACAACATAAAGTAACCAAGTAACGTGCTGTGGCCTTAATAGGGAGGATAGAATCAAGCCACATGCTTTATCAGATTGGCCACAACCCTTCAGGAATTTCTTTTCACAAAGTTGGTACAAATAACTGTCAACACTGAGATAAAATAAAAAAGTACATTCTCTCTGTCCTGACCATTGTGTTCCCAGTTTAAAAAGGACACATCATTCTTAATTTCCAAACCATAATTTATTTTCTACTTATCCATCCATCATAAGTTATGAATTTACTCTGTATTCTCATTTTCAAGGGTAGAAAGAAAGCCATCAGTCCCTTTACTTGGGGATTAGACGGATTCAAAAATATCAGCACACTAGGAACTAAAATAAGCTACATACTTTCTCCTCTTCCCTGCTTCTTTCAGCAGTGTTGGTGTGAAGAGATGGCTGGTAGCATTTGATTCAATATGCCTTTATATAACTGAGGAAGGATTTCCCCCCCTTGCTTTTTCTGTCTTTTCTTAGTTCTTAATTCCTCAATCCTGTCACTACTATCCTGAGATGTCAGATCATGCTTGGTATGAATGTTAAACAGAACATCAAGAAAGAATGGAAAAAAAAAGGTAGAAAGAAAACTGGGGGCCACGGGGAGAGTAATAAAGACTAGGATTCATGGGTTATTTTTTTTCCTAGTTCTATTCTAGTTCACTGGAACCCTGTCTTCCCCACCCCACTCCATCACATATCACATAAGACCCTAGTTCCTATTATTTTTCTCCTTCGCAAACACTTTTCTATACCAATACTAGATATGGAATTGAAAATGTAGAAAGCTAAGAGAAGTATCAATCAAAAGAGGCAAGGCAAACAGGAGCTCAAGTCTTCTAAGGACTCCTCAGATCATGATCTCTAGACACCACTTCCCACAAAAATAAATTAGGTACAGGAGAGGCCAACTTGGCTGCTACCAAACCAGAAACCATCCATGCTGCCCCTTCAATTAAGAAAAGAAGCCTTTTGGACATTAATAGCCAGAGTAGGAGGGAGAGTCAGCCCCAGGAAGCTTTCTCAGGAAGGGGTATATTGCTATCCCAGCCTAATGCTCTTGTACATGGCAAAATAGGTTTGAAGAGTTACATCATTATATGTGAGCTCTAGTATCTGGGTCAAAACTTATCACAGTTTGAAGAACACACATTTTGTGACTATAAACTAATGCATGGGATAGTAGTTGAAGCAAATAGTAAGCAAAGGAGTTAAAGTGAACTATACGTTAGTTCCAGGAGAAGGTAACTGGAAAACTGTGAAAGCCAAGGATTTCATAAAAGGACCTATCAATGGGGTTGTCCTTGTAGTGATCAGATCTGGTGGGTAATAAATTTTATTAGGTATCAGTGACTAGATCTGACACCCTCCTATAGTGAGTGGGTTCAGTATACATAGTTTTGTCATTGCTCATAGTCATGAAAGGCATTCTAGAAAGTCAGCCACACACAACAGAGATAGGTGGATAATGTAATAGCCTTGAAACCACAAAAATCTAAGGAGCACTCAAAGGCAGTGGCTGAAACAAATTTAGAACACAACTGTGACTCCTGTTATATTACATCACATCACCTCTAGTCAAAGAAGATTGATCTGTGTTTCTTTTAGCCTGCTTATGCTTCAGCAAGAGGTCCTGACAATGGAACATGGGAGATGTTTAGTGAGGATGTTAACAGCTTCTGTATGAGTATCTGTAGCTTGGTTATCCAGCCGTACATTTACTGATATGGCTTCTGAAAATTGCTGCCATTCCATAGAGGACAATCTTCAATTGACTTTCTTTCTGTAATTATAGAAATTCTTCCCTGCAAACCTCATCTACTATTAGGATGGGCTCGCCTTCATTTCTGTGGCCATTTCTCCATTTAATACATTGCAATGACCTCTTGGAAGTGCTTATTATGCTTCTGAACTCATCCCAGGCTTTAATTCAGTTTCAATAAAAATCAGCCAATGTTCAAATTCAATATGTGCACTGTCTTAGCTACAGATACTTTCTGCTTTGATGGCTTTGCAAAATTACAGCTTCTCCAAACCACAACTATATTTGGCAAGAGAGATTGTTGACTTCTTTAGAGCAACTCTATTTTTCCTTCCATGTTGGGCATCTACTTAGCGTTCGGTAAATTATGATGTTAGGCTTCATTCCCTTGTCCAGAAAGCACACAATTTGTAAGTTTCCATTTTAAAAACCAGGGCACACAGGGGTCTCAGGTGATTTACATCTCTCTTAAGAATTGACTCTAACTGGAGAAACTGTTAACTCCTGCTTGAGACAGTTTCAGCACATATCCTCACATTATAACTCAGCAAAAGGACACTCTACCTTTCCAATTGTTCAGGATGAGAACCACAGAGTCATTCCTGACTTTTTTTTTCTCAAACCCCATTTCTAACTTACAGCACATCTAGTGGTATCCAAACAACAAAAGAGACAACAAAAGAGACAACAACAAAAGAGACAATGACAAAGGCAATATGTGATGCTGGACAGGATCTAAAAAGGGAGGAGAGAAGAGTCAAAAGAACATTACTGAGACACATGAAAAAACTGGAATATAATTGTAAGCTTTATATCAATGTTAGAATTTTTGAACTTGATAACTGTATTTAAAGTGGTTACATACGTGAACATCCTCGTTCTTAGGAAACGCACATGGAAGTGTTCTCTGTTTAAGGAGCATGATGCATACAACTTACTTCCAAATGTTCAGAAAATACACAGACTGATAGATGGATTGACAATGATAGATGGATGGACAGGTAGGTAGAATGATATGATAAATGTGGCAAAATATTAAAATTGGTGGATCTGGGTATAGGGATGGGGAAATGCAGAATATTGGAGTTCTCCATATAGTTTTTGTGTTATCTTTGCAATTTTCCTGTAAGTTTGAAATTGCTTAAAAATTAAAAGTCCAAAGGAAAAAAAAACCTAATGAAAAGCCAAAGTGTTTTTTTTTTTTTTTTTAAAAAATCTAGAATAGAACCACTTCTCACCATTTCTGCTGCTTACCACCAAGGCCCTAGTTCTCACAGTGGGCCACGAGGCCCTCTGGGATCTCTGACCTACAGCATCCCTTGCAACTTCTCGGCCACAATGGCCTCACTGCTCTTCCTGGAACCCGCTGGGACTAAGTTATTTTCTCAGTCTGGGGCTCTCATGCCATCCACATGGCTCACCCCTCATCTTGGTCCCTGCCTAAATGCTTTCTTACTAAATGCTTCCCTGATCACTACATAAAATAGTAACTACCCCCAAACTCCCTTCCACCTTTACTCAGTTTTATAGTTCATCTGACAATTACCGAACTCAACGCTACCTGACCAGTTACGAATGTACCTGTCTGTTTATTGTTTGTCATCCCCAAAAGAATACAAGTTTTAGAAGAAGAGGGACTTTGTTTTGGTGATTGCTGCTACTTCTGTGCCTGGTAAACAACAGGAGCTTAATATTTGCAGAATGAATTCTTGAACAAATAAGAAAACAAGAAGTTAAAAAAGGAAAAATTCAAAGAGCCAATGTAATTTTCAGTTAGCAGAAAACAAATTTTTTATGCACAATAATCTACACTTCAGGAATACATTTTTAATTTCTTCCCCCCAAATCTAAAGAAAAATAGAAAACTTGCTAGATTTCAGTTAACACATTTGTGTCTAGAAAAATGTAAGATAGAGAGTAGGTGTTCAATGACTGTTTTCTTGATTTCCTCTAAATGGCAATTCAGAGGTGCTTACCTTTGGAGCACATTGGAAATGCATTCCAGGCACAGGTAGAGTGGTAACATACATTGTAATACAGCGATACAGGTATAAAGTTCCCATGATAAAAAAGAATCTGCGCCCCACTATTGACCTGAAGGAAAAATAGGGGTGGGGAAAAACAAGTTTACTGGTTGTTTTTGTTCCTAATGCAATATAAAACAATGTTTAACAGAATAAAGGATAATTTAATACAGAATGGCATTAACCAACCAACCAACCAACCACAGTTTCACACTGTTTAAAGGCTTATTTGTAAGCTGCCCATCCCTATAATTCCAGGGAGAGATTGCACTGCAGACTTCAAATGAAGATGCACAAACTGCCAAAAAGCCAGGTGGTCTGGGGCTCAAAAGGAATGAATTTGTGGGAAATGGCAGGAGGAGAAGCAAAAATAGACCTAGGGTTCTAGATAATCACCTCTCCTAAAAATGTCACTCATTGCCAGAGAATTCAATGAACCTCTCTCTGTTTTTAGTCAGCTCAGGACATTAATAAAACCCTCTCTTGGGAACATATCAAAGATATAAGCGAGCCATGGTCATGGAAGAATTAACTAATGAACCAAGGCGATATTACATAATTGGACACACAGGGATATGTGACAACTCATTTAACCCAGGTTATATACGTAAGGCTTATGTGGGGATCATCCACAAGTATTTTGATAAGTTGGGCATGAATGATTTTCTCTATGACTAAACTGATTTTTCAGAGAATTAAATTTTAAAGATGTTGAAATTGTCCTTGTATCACTGAAGGACATTTAATAGTGAAGCTGTAAACCGACTCATCTACTCTTATTTTATTCAGTCTTGACCAAAACAGGGCAAAAAACAAAAACAAAGCCAAAAGTCCTTTTCATCTTATATTTTTTTTGGTGCAGATATTTGTCTTGACTGACATTGCTCTTCTTCCTTTGTCGCTTTGCCCTTGCTGTGAGGCAGTGGATCCCAGGTGTTGACTCTGAGCACACTGCACTCCAGAGGGAAGGCTCTGCCCACTTGCATCGTGCCTCATGGGCACCCAGGGCTCCAGGGTGTCCTCACTGCCAACTGAAGATGGCAACTCATTTTCTGTGGCGTATCTAGGGGGTAGGTCTATAAGCTCTGGGTTCTGGGGATTTAAGAGATGACTGAGGTCTTCAGGATTCTATAAAGCCCCTAAGATTACTGGTTTTAATTTCCCTACTACAAAAAATCTATTATTCCAACTCTCCCATTTCCAGAGCTCTCTAACATTTAAACCTGGTTCTGATCAAAGACTTCTGGACAAACAGTTGCAGTTTCGGACATGAGGGAGATTTCAAGTTTCTTCCAAGACTGTGGTTCTAACAAGGATCAAGGTCTTATTTAGGTAGCCAACAGGGCTTCTAATTTAAAGAATTATGTACACATAAATATTCTAGTGGCCTGTCTCCAAAGCCATTTTTAAGACTATTCCACACAGTTCCTAGGGTCAAAATACAGGAACACTACCTAGACTGGGAGATGAGAGTACCTATTTATCCTAAAGCATTTCTTTCAAAGCCTTGCTATTCTCACTCTGCCTTTTCTAGTACTGAAAAGTAATGGGTAATAAGAAATGCTGAGTCTATTCCTGTAATTAAGTGAACAGTGATTCACCCTTTGATTTACTTTGATTTAACCCCAGATTCAAAAAGAGTTCTCTCAGGATTTGTGCTCCATGCTGTTAGACAAGGTGAAATAATAAGCAGGGAATATTATGAGTCAATTCTGTTCATTCCAGCATTCTGAGTTCAGCAGTACTCAGAAAAGAAAACTTACAAGGTGAGGCATTCACTCTGCAGCCTTATTTAGTCAAAAGACTGTTAATGACTTTTTTCCATATCTTTGAAAGGTATTTAAAAAAGAGACCAAGTAGGATTTCTCATTTGGCTGGAGCTTGCAAAACTGGTTATAAAGCTTATTCCACTAGTGACTAAAATATAAGATCCAATTGTAAATTAAGAGTAAAAAGGGAAACTGGTGTTGATTTTTCCTTCCACAAGTTTTTGAGGATCAATTGTTATTAAAACAGCAGATATCACCGAAATGTGTGGCCCAGCTACGTGACCAAGAGTTCGACATGGTAAAAGCTTAGGTAGTGACAGAGAGGCGTTAACAACCATTTAGACAAAGAGTCAAGTAAACTGAGGTGACGACTGTGCTTTAGGGTGGAGGCCAGCTACTTACGAGGCCCTGGATAATTTCTCTTTTCACATACATATGAGTAAGATCTTGCTCTAGATGAAAGGATTCAGCAAACATCTGTAGCCCAGCCTGACTTTCTTATATTCAATGTCAATTCCAGACAGTTAAAAGAAAAACACTCTTTTCTTTCCTTTTAGTATAAATACAACAAATGTATTCTTTGTTTTTAGCATAACAAACAACCATAGCAGCAAAACTTTCTTCTAAGTGAGACAAGTCAAAGCTATATCTTTTATTTAGATACACTTTTAAAATATACTGAGAGATATATTAAGGAAAATGCTTAGGAATGATTTCAGTTTGTGAAATAAGTTCAAAACTGCAAAATTGCATTTGGGGACCTCATTAGCAAAGACAGATTGAATTTCTTTAATATCAAAGAAACAACCAATTGAAAAAACAGCAGCATAAATTCTCTCTCCTAAAATTTCAAAAGTAAAATTCTATTTGACTATTTGACCTTGAAGTTTCTAATTGTAGCGACTAAGTTAGTATATAGCACATTTTAAAAAGCCCCAGTTTATAGGCAGTTTTGTGCATACTTATATTTTAGTTGATCAAATTACTAAAATTTTATTTTTGTTTTATGAATCAGCAACCAGAATTCACTTCAGAGGTATGTCCAATTTTTAAACATCTTCAAGGTAAAAGTACCTGGCTTACTACTTCCTGATTCCTGCTAGTCCAAAATGGGGAGTCTGAAACTAGTGAACTAAGAGTTCCTTTGTGGTACTATGGGGGAAAACTGACGGCACCAGTTTACTTTAGAAATTCAAAACCCAGACCACACAGAACCAGTTCTAAATTCAGTTTCTTAAACAAACTCTTGTGACTGGACTGCCAATAGGCAAAAGAAATGTAAAATGTGAAAACTCCTGAACAGAGGTAAACCTCAAAGCATCCTGCTGACTCTAAGACCAATACAGTCATCACGTTGTTGAGTAATGGAGAAAAACCTTATTGTGTACCTTTTTCCACCTGTCAAGGGCCTGAAATAACAAAAGCATGATGAAGTGCATGTCATTCCTTTCTGAGTCTCTTGATTTATCATAGAAATACTGTAGCACTAAGTTGTTTGCAATCAGGAACTGCCCCTTAAATTCATAAACTATGAATCACCCAGCATGGGACTGCTATACACTAACCACTTTCATACAAAGTTGCTCAATAAACACTTCCTGACTATTGACCGAATTTATTCAATGTGGCAAATCCTTCTATTGCTTCCTTTCAACAAATGCCTGGGTAAGACTCACTTTATTAGGTAAATATGAGAAAGATAATTTCAATTACACATCCGCTCACTTATAAACTAACAGCAAACCCAAAAACATATTTAGATCTACTTACTTGTATCTCAGAAACAGCCACTGGGTGATCCATAATACAACTAATATAATCCCATTTATTTCTGATACAGAAAATGCCCATTTCACCCGATCAATATAATCAAAAAACTTGTCTGGGAGTGGAGGGCTGAGCTCCTTGGGAGGGACCCTCTCGTGTACTACTGTGATCATAACGGTTGTCAAGACAAGGTTGAAGAGAGCATACACAAAGGCAATACCAGTTTTCCACCACTCCAAAGGAAATTTGTTCCTTGATTCAGTGGGCATAGCAATTTGGATATAGTCTGGGTACTTTTTGGTGCCCTTTCGCAGTCCATTGGATAAGCTCTTAGGTTTGCCATTGCCATTTTTGTTTTCTTCTTCAACAGGTTCAGCAGGTCTTGTGTAAGTGTTTGCTGGATCGTTGGTTTGGTTTTCCATATGTTCTTCAAGTTTTGCTGTCTCTATGATATCCATCGTCTCAGTCTTCAGATCCAAAAGGAGATGGTAAAGCTCTTGTTATCTGTGGAAAGTTAAAATTTTTACTCCTTCTATTTCCAAGGTCACCATGGACACTTACAAACAATTCTGTTTCCTAATACAAAACGAAGAAGGTAGTCATCTGATTGTTGTTTCTCCCATGTGCTATAGGCTGAACGTTCGCCACTTTCGGGAAGGAAGCCAATTCTCTTCTCCCAAAAGATGTTCCTTTCACACCTGTAAAAACAAAACAAAACTCTGTTCAGAAACTGTGACTGTCTGATCATCAACCATCCAAACAGTATTATTAAAATAAGGAAAGAAATACCAAAGCCATTCACTTTATAAATATTATTGTCAGAATGTAGTTAAAGCTTCTGAGATCAAATTTATTTACAAAACTGAATTGTTTTATATTGGAATTCTTGTTTCTTTTTTGGTCTGATGGCAATATTAATAGGAACACTATATCAATTCCCTTTAAATTTCTTTGAATAAAACTCAGGACCCAACATCTTAAACGTTTCATCAGACACCATTATTTGTTGCTAGCCATGAAGTCATAATAAGCTAGAACTTGCCCAGAGTTCACATCATTCCTTCCGAAGACTGTTCAACTTGTCAATGAACCTTAAGAAAAGAATATATACCTGTGATGAGCTGCTTGTGTGTACTGAATTGTTATACCCTGTATTTGTCAAAATTGCCAATTCTTAATTTTCTTATTACAAAACTGAAGTCTTATTAAGTGACCACTTTTAAGAACAGACTCAGGTTAAAAACTACACATCCAGGATATTTAAAATGACAGTTTACATCTTTATTTCAGAGATGCACACTATACGCAAGCAGTGTCTTCAAAATAAGAATATGATAATAAGATAGCTAGAATAAGTCTTAGCTATTGACTCGTTTGGATACAAGTAGAACTAGTTACTTGAAAGATAAAATAATTTACTACAATTGACATGGTAAATTAGTAAACGCTTTGATGCAGTAACCTTAATTTTTGCCAAATAACAGAAACTGGCATCCAGAGGGCCAGCTTGGTGAGCTTACTCACCACAGCACTGATGAGGAAACGGTACCTTCGGCTTATGCTCAAGAGGCTTCAAAGAGCAAAGGCTTCTGTTCAACAGAGTGCCACTACCAGCTCTTTTATACTTGCTAGCAACAGGCCCCAGCTGTTCTCAATTTAGGAAGGTAGTATTTTAGTCATCTAGCAGAATCCAGCCACCTGAAGGTTTTCAATCCTTGTAATTAGTCCCCACCCTGAGTACACAGTACAATTTAAGCATAATCCTTTGCATTTAAAAAGTCCCTCTTTAAGGATAACTTCAGGAAAAAAATGAGGAGGAAAATCTCAAAGTGGTGAGAGCTAAGCCTTTATTTAATGGGGGAAAAAAAGGAAAAAAAGTTAAAATGCACAGTCAATACGTACAGGCAGTATTTATTTACAGTTATGGGCAGCAAACAGAAAAACCACACAAGTATTTATTGCGCATCTAAATGCCATAGCACAGAGGGGTATGTGCAAGGAATAAAAAGGTGTTTCAAAAAAAAAAAAAAAAAAAAGACCCGAACAAAAAGACCTGAATTGAACCTTTACCCAGAGAGTTTACAGTCTAATTGGAAACACAGAACTAAAACAGCAAAACTATTGGAGGAGACTGAATGGCACATTTTAAAAGGAAAGGGGTGAGGCGATCACTTAGATAAAAACATAGGCTTAGTTGTAACGTGTTTCTGCTCTCCTGGCAAAATGTTCCACAGAGGTTCTCAAGAAGGGAAAACATGAGGAAAGTTGGCCTGGAAAGAAATGGAGGATCTTTGGAAGAGAAAAGCCAGCAGAGGGAGAGTGCCTGGGAGCTGTTTTGAGAATTTCTGACATCTCACCTTTCTCTTCTCCTTTTGAAAAGCCTGCAGATACTAATACATTAGCAGCAGGATGAGAAAGGACCAGTTCCCCTCTCCATAAAACATGACTGATGGTCTCTGTTTGGCAAATCAGTAGCACAAAGTTGAGGAAAGAGCAAGTATGTTTGAAGAGATGCCTTCGTAAGAGATACAACTACAAACCTTCAACACCATGGGGTATTAGCTCTAGCGGAGGTACCAAAGTACTAACTCAGCCCATTGCCTATCTCTTTTTACCACCTTTAGCCTAATCCACACACAGCATTTTGCCAAATTAACATCCAAATTCCCTCCAACTTTACTAGTCCGCATCTGCTCCTAGCCTGGTGTTCATGTGGGAAAGGAGCTTATGATACTGAAATCCAGTTTCACTAGTGATCATACAGATGGTCTTTATAAGGTAGCTACCCAGTTCTAGAACATAGAATGTAGAACAGAGAAAAATCCAATTAGTTACTTTTTTCTTTTTTTGGTAAGGTGAAGCACTCAGGCACCTACCTCATGGGATGACTTTACAGATGACTGAAATAATTAATGGTGAAGAGGTCTGTGCACCTGGGAATATAAGCATTCTTTGAGTGCAAGCCCCATTTACTGTCATTAGTGCCAGGACTGATATTTTCCTGGTATTTCATTAAGAAGATTAAATATACAAAGTACATTCATCATGTGTTCAACAATCTTGGGACTCAATGTTTGTTATCGAGATGATGATGACAACATACTGATTCTTATAGTGATCCTTTCCTCAGTGCATCTGGAAAAGTGACAAAAACCACAATAGCGTCTCTCAATGAGGAGCAATTTATTTGTTTAGAATGCTATGCCACAGCATAAAACAGATAAAAAGCTTTCTAAGTCATCTTACACTGCAAAATACTAGAAGTTAACCTAGATAACACTGAAAAAACTAAAGATCTCTATAGACTTCCCCTTAGAAAGCAAAGGCAAAAATCTTAAAATTTTAGTGCATTTTTTAAAATTCAATTTTATTGAGATATATTCATATATCATATAACATTGATACAGTTGTGTTAGCATTTTTTTTTTTTAGAACTGCGTGATTTTATTCAGAAATGCAAGGAAGATTTAAAATTAGGAAAGGATTTTAGTAAAATGCATCACGAGATAATAAAAAAAAAATCATCCTGAGTGAAGGCAAAAAAACATTTGATAAAATTCAACATATACTTGATGTGTGTGTGTGTGTGGGGGGGGCGGGATAGGAAATGTTTAAAGGTAGGAACAAAAGAACATAAACTAGGATCTTTCAATGCCAATATCCCAGTCTTGGCTATGTAATACATGCTCTGATAGCTAGTGGTACATGTCTTCTACTGACTTCCCATTTTTACTTCTAAAGATCTAAACAAACTTTAGAATCTTTTTGTCAAATTATAAGGAGACACATACTTAGCAGACATTATGTGCTTCTTTGTCTTACTCTATCACCATTATTATTATTATTATTTTTTTATGGATATAAAACAATTCATTTATTTTTAGATCCATTTCCATAGGCAGTACTGGAACATGACATATATTAGTTACACCATTAGTCTCTATACAGTTAAATATGTTATTTATACATTTAAGTCATCATTGCCATAGGTGATAAATTACTGAATTTTAGCATTTCCATCTTGATAAGCATGATTTATTTGTGACTAAAAGCATTACACCCACCCTTTGAGGATGTGCTTGTTTCTTTTTTTTTTTTTTTTTTTTTAATCTTCATTTTATTGAGATATATTCACATACCACGCAGTCATACAAAACAAATCGTACTTTCGATTGTTTACAGTACCATTACATAGTGGTACATTCATCACCCAAATCAATCCCTGACACCTTCATTAGCACACACACAAAAATAACAAGAATAATAATTAGAGTGAAAAAGAGCAATTGAAGTAGAAAAGAACACTGGGTACCTTTGTCTGTTTGTTTCCTTCCCCTATTTTTCTACTCATCCATCCATAAACTAGACAAAGTGGAGTGTGGTCCTTATGGCTTTCCCAATCCCATTGTCACCCCTCATAAGCTACATTTTTATACAACTGTCTTCGAGATTCATGGGTTCTGGGTTGTAGTTTGATAGTTTCAGGTATCCACCACCAGCTACCCCAATTCTTTAGAACCTAAAAAGGGTTGTCTAAAGTGTGCATAAGAGTGCCCACAAGAGTGACCTCTCGGCTCCTTTTGGAATTTCTCTGCCACTTAAGCTTATTTCATTTCCTTTCACATCCCCCTTTTGCTCAAGATGTTCTCCGTCCCACAATGCCAGGTCTACATTCCTCCCCGGGAGTCATATTCCACGTTGCCAGGGAGATTCACTCCCCTGGGTGTCTGATCCCACGTAGGGGGGAGGGGAGTGATTTCACCTTTCAAGTTGGCTTAGCCAGAGAGACAGGGCCACATCTGAGCAACAAAGAGGCATTCGGGAGGAGGCTCTTAGGCACAACCATAGGGAGGCCTAGCCTCTCCTTTACAGCAACCGTCTTCCCAAGGGTAAAACCTGTGGTAGAGGGCTCAACCCATCAAACCACCAGTCCCCTATGTCTGTGGTCATGTTAGCAACCATGGAGGTGGGGTAGGCGAATACCCCTGCATTCTCCACAGGCTCCTCAAGGGGGCACTACATCTTTTTTTTTAACTTGTTTTTCTTTTTTTTTTTTTTTTTAACTTTCCCTTCTTTTTTAAATCAACTGTATGAAAAAAAAGTTAAAAAGAAAACAAACATACAATAAAAGAACATTTCAAAGAGACTATAACAAGGGAGTAAAAAAAGGCAACTAACCTAAGATAACTGCTTAACTTCCAACATGTTCCTACTTTACCCCAAGAAAGTTACCTAATATAGCAACATTTCTGTGAACTTGCTCCTACTATATCCATCAGAAATTAACAGACCATAGTCATTCCTGGGCATCCCCAGAACGTTAAATAGCTTATCTGTTCTTCTTGGATTATTGTTCCCCCTTCCTTAATTGCTTTCTATTGCTAGTTCCCCTACATTCTACATTATAAACCATTTGTTTTACATTTTTCAAAGTTCACATTAGTGGTAGCATATAATATTTCTGTTTTTGTGCCTGGCTTATTTCGCTCAGCATTATGTCTTCAAGGTTCATCCATGTTGTCATATGTTTCACGACATCGTTCCTTCTTACTGCTGCGTAGTATTCCATCGTGTGTATATACCACATTTTATTTATCCACTCATCTGTTGAAGGACATTTGGGTTGTTTCCATCTCTTGGCAATTGTGAATAATGCTGCTATGAACATTGGCGTGCAGATATCTGTTCGTGTCACTGCTTTCCGATCTTCCAGGTATATACCGAGAAGTGCAATCGCTGGATCGAATGGTAACTCTATATCTAGTTTTCTAAGGAACTGCCAGACTGACTTCCAGAGTGGCTGAACCATTATACAGTCCCACCAACAATGAATAAGAGTTCCAATTTCTCCACATCCCCTCCAGCATTTGTAGTTTCCTGTTTGTTTCATGGCAGCCATTCTAACCGGTGTTAGATGGTATCTCATTGTGGTCTTAATTTGCATCTCTCTAATAGCTAGTGAAGCTGAACATTTTTTCATGTGTTTCTTGGTCATTTGTATTTCCTCTTCAGAGAACTGTCTTTTCATATCTTTTGCCCATTTTATAATTGGGCTGTCTGTACTATTGTCATTGAGTTGTAGGATTTCTTTGTATATGCAAGATATCAGTCTTTTGTCAGATACATGGTGTCCAAAAATTTTTTCCCATTGAGTTGGCTGCCTCTTTACCTTTCTGAGAAATTCCTTTGAGGTGCAGAAACTTCTAAGCTTGAGGAGTTCCCATTTATCTATTTTCTCTTTTGTTGCTTGTGCTTTGGGTGTAAAGTCTAGGAAGTGGCCGCCTAATACAAGGTCTTGAAGATGTTTTCCTACATTATCTTCTAGGAGTTTTATGGTACTTTCTTTTATATTGAGATCTTTGGTCCATTTTGAGTTAATTTTTGTGTAGGGGGTGAGGTAGGGGTCCTCTTTCATTCTTTTGGATATGGATATCCAACTCTCCCAGCCCCATTTGTTGAAAAGACCATTATGACTCAGTTCAGTGACTTTGGGGGCCTTATCAAAGATCAGTCGGCCATAGATCTGAGGGTCTATCTCCGAATTCTCAATTCGATTCCATTGATTTATATGTCTATCTTTGTGCCAGTACCATGCTGTTTTGGCAACTGTGGCTTTATAATAAGCTTCAAAGTCAGGGAGTGTAAGTCCTCCCACTTCGTTTTTCTTTTTTAGAGTGTCTTTAGCAATTCGAGGCATCTTCCCTTTCCAAATAAATTTGATCACTAGCTTTTCCAAGTCTGCAAAGTAGGTTGTTGGAATTTTGATTGGGATTGCATTGAATCTGTAGATGAGTTTGGGTAGAATTGACATCTTAATGACATTTAGCCTTCCTATCCATGAACATGGGATATTTTTCCATCTTTTAAGGTCCCCTTCTATTTCTTTTAGTAGAGTTATGTAGTTTTCTTTGTATAGGTCTTTTACATCTTTGGTTAAGTTGATTCCTAGGTACTTGATTTTTTTAGTTGCTATTGAAAATGGTATCTTTTTCTTGAGTGTCTCTTCAGTTTGTTCATTTCTAGCATATAGAAACATTACTGACTTATGTGCATTAACCTTGTATCCCGCTACTTTGCTAAATTTGTTTATTAGCTCTAGTAGCTGTATCGTCGATTTCTCAGGGTTTTCTAGATATAAGATCATATCATCTGCAAACAATGACAGTTTTACTTCTTCTTTTCCAATTTGGACACCTTTTATTTCTTTATCTTGCCGGATTGCCCTGGCTAGCACTTCCAGCACAATGTTGACTAACAGTGGTGACAGCGGGCATCCTTGTCTTGTTCCTGATCTTAGAGGGAAGGCTTTCAGTCTCTCACCATTGAGTACTATGCTGGCTGTGGGTTTTTCATATATGCTCTTTATCATGTTGAGGAAGTTTCCTTCAATTCCTACCTTTTGAAGTGTTTTTATCAAAAAGGGATGTTGGATTTTGTCAAATGCTTTTTCAGCATCTATTGAGATGATCAATTGATTTTTCCCTTTCGAGTTTTTAATGTGTTGTAATACATTGATTGTTTTTCTGATGTTGAACCATCCTTGCATGCCTGGAATGAACCCCACTTGGTCATGGTGTATGATTTTTTTAATGTGTCTTTGGATTCGATTTGCAAGTATTTTGTTGAGGATTTTTGCATCTATATTCATTAGGGAGATTGGCCGGTAGTTTTCCTTTTTTCTAGCATCTTTGCCTGGTTTTGGTATTAGATTGATGTTAGCTTCATAAAATGAGTTAGGTAGTGTTCCATTTTCTTCAATGTTTTGAAAGAGTTTGAGTAAGATTGGTGTCAGTTCTTTCTGGAAAGTTTGGTAGAATTCCCCTGTGAAGCCATCTGGCCCTGGGCATTTATTTGTGGGAAGCTTTTTGATGACTGATTGGATCTCTTTGCTTGTGATGGGTTGGTTGAGGTCTTCTATTTTTTCTCTGGTCAGTCTAGGTTGTTCATATGTTTCCAGGAAATTGTTCATTTCCTCTACATTATCCAGTTTGTTGCCATACAGTTGTTCATAGTATCCTCTTATAATTTTTTTAATTTCTTCAGGATCTGCAGTTATGTCACCTTTTTCATTCATTATTTTGTTTATATGGGTCTTCTCTCTTTTTGATTTTGTCAGTCTAGCTAGGGGCTTGTCAATCTTGTTGATCTTCTCAAAGAACCAACTTTTGGTGATATTTATCCTCTCTATTGTTTTTTTGTTCTCTATGTCATTTATTTCTGCTTTAATCCTTGTTATTTCTTTTCTTCTACTTGGTTTAGGATTGGTTTGCTGTTCATTTTCTAGCTTCTTCAGTTGATCCATTAATTCTTTGATTTTGGCTCTTTCTTCCTTTTTAATATATGCGTTTAGTGCTATAAATTTCCCCCTTAGCACTGCTTTTGCTGCATCCCATAGGTTTTGGTATGTTGTGTTCTCATTTTCATTCGTCTCTATATATTTAGCAATTTCTCTTGCTATTTCTTCTTTAACCCACTGATTGTTTAGGAGTGTGTTGTTTAACCTTCAGGAATTTGTGAATTTTCTAAGTCTCTGATGGTTATTGACTTCTAATTGTATTCCATTGTGGTCAGAGAATGTGCTTTGAATAATTTCAATCTTTTTAAATTTATTGAGGCTTGTTTTATGTCCCAGCATATGATCTATTCTGGAGAAAGTTCCATGAGCACTAGAAAAGTATGTGTATCCTGGTGATTTGGGATGTAATGTCCTGTATATGTCTGTTAAATCTAATTCATTTATCAGATTGTTTAGGTTTTCAATTTCCTTATTGGTCTTCTGTCTGGTTGATCTATCTATAGGAGAGAGTGATGTGTTGAAGTCTCCCACAATTATTGTGGAAACATCAATTGCTTCCTTTAGTTTTGCCAGTGTTTCTCTCATGTATTTTGTGGCACCTTGATTGGGTGCATAGACATTTACGATTGTTATTTCTTCTTGCTGAATTGCCCCTTTTATTAGTATGTAGTGGCCTTCTTTGTCTCTCAAAACATCCCTGCATTTGATGTCTATTTTATCTGAGATTAATCTTGCTACACCTGCTTTCTTTTGGCTGTAGCTTGCATGAAATATTTTTTTCCATCCTTTCACTTTCAGTTTCTTTGCGTCCCTGTGTCTAAGATGAGTCTCTTGTATGCAACATATTAATGGTTCATTTTTTTTGATCCATTCTGCGAATCTATATCTTTTAATTGGGGAGTTTAAACCATTTACATGCAACGTTATAACCGTGAAGGCATTTCTTGAATCAGCCATCATATCCTTTGGTTTATGTTTGTCATATTTTTCCCCTCTGTCTATTAATATCCTTTATTGTACCCATACCGAATCTCTTTAGTACTGAACCTTTCTCCAAGTCTCTCTGTCCTTTCTTTGTTTCTCTGTCTGTAGGGCTCCCTTGAGTATCTCCAGTAGGGCAGGTCTCTTGTTAGCAAATTCTATCAGCATTTGTTTGTCTGTGAAAAATTTAAGCTCTCCCTCAAATTTGAAGGAGAGCTTTGCTGGATAAAGTATTCTTGGCTGGAAATTTTTCTCACTCAGAATTTTAAATATATCGTGCCACTGCCTTCTTACCTCCATGGTGGCTGCTGAGTAGTCACTACTTAGTCTTATGCTGTTTCCTTTGTATGTGGTGAATTGCTTTTCTCTTGCTGCTTTCAGAACTTGCTCCTTCTCTTCTGTGTTTGACAGTGTGATCAGTATATGTCTCGGAGTGGGTTTATTTGGATTTATTCTATTTGGGGTTCGCTGAGCATTTACGATTTGTGTATTTATGTTGTTTAGAATATTTGGGAAGTTTTCCCCAACAATTTCTTTGAATACTCTTCCTAGACCTTTACCCTTTTCTTCCCCTTCTGGGACACCAATGAGTCTTATATTTGGACGTTTCATATTATCTATCATATCCCTGTGGTCCTGTGCCGGTTTGAATGTATTGTGTCCCCCAAATGCCATTATCTTTGTGGTCTTCTGGGACAGACGTTTTGGTGCTGGTTAGATTTGCTTGGAATGTGCCCCACCCAGCTGTGGGTGGTGACTTTGGTGGGATACTCCCATGGAGGTGTGGCCCCACCCATTCAGGGTGGGCCTTGATCAGTGGAGCCATATAAAACATGCTGACTCAAAGAGACTGAATGCAGTGCAGCTATGAGTGATGTTATTTGAAGAGGAGCAAGCTTGCTAGAGAGGAATGTCCTGGGAGAAGCCATTTTGAAACCAGAACTTTGGAGCAGACGCCAGCCACATGCCTTCCCAGCTAACAGAGGTTTTCCGGACGCCATTGGCCATCCTCCAGTGAAGGTACCCGATTACTGATGTGTTACCTTGGACACTTTGTGGCCTTAAGACTGTAACTGTATAGCCAAATAAACCCCCTTTTTATAAAAGCCAATCCATCTCTGGTGTTTTGCATTCCGCAGCATTAGCAAACTAAAACAGGTCCATTTCGATTTTTTCAATTTTTTTCCCCATTCTTTCTTTTATGCTTTCATTTTCCATTCTGTCATCTTCCAGGTCACTGATTCGTTGTTCAACTTCCTCTAGTCTTGTACTATGAGTGTCCAGAATCTTTTTAATTTGGTCAACAGTTTCTTTAATTTCCATAAGATCATCCATTTTTTTATTTAGTCTTGCAATGTCTTTTTTATGCTCTTCTAGGGTCTTCTTGATTTCCTTTGTCTCCCGTACTATGGTCTCATTGTTCATCTTTAGTTCTTTGAGTAGCTGCTCTAGGTGCTGTGTCTCTTCTGATCTTTTGATTTGGGTGCTTGAGCTTGGGTTATCCATATCGTCTGGTTTTTTCATATGCTTTATAATTTTCTGTTGTTTTTGGCCTCGTGGCATTTGCTGAACTTGATAGGGTTCTTTTAGGATTTGTAGACCAATTGAAGTCCTTATCTCTAATTTATCAGATCTACAGCTTCGTGGAGTACACTTTCTCTAACTAACCAGCAGGTGGCATCCATGAGCCACCTGTTCTCCACAAGCCAGTTCTCCCCTGCTTAGCCTTTTTGGTGAGTGGGGGAGTGAGTCTTGTGGGGTCCAATTGGTGTACCAAGCTTGCGTGTGTAGTTGTTGTTGCCTGCCCTGTATATGGGGCGTGTTTCTGGGCGGTCAGGGAGAGGGGGGTGGCTCTAACAATCAAATCTCCCTGGTGATCCTAGAGTTTTAAAGCTGCTGCAATAGTCTAATCCTTCAGTTCAGTCCTGCCACAGTTTGTCTCTGCCACTGACCCACAAGTCTTTGGTATTGGCGTATGGCTCCTGAGACTTGCAAGTGGGCCCCTCTTCCAGGCCGTGCACCCCGGGTCCTCTGTTGAGGGATGACTGTGCTATGTCACAGGTGAGTGCCGTCCCCCCAGGGCAGTTGTGGGCTGCTGGGCTGTGTAGGGAGGCTCCCAGTCTGCTCAAATGATGGCTGAATGGGGCTTTGTTAATTCACACTGCTCTACCTTCCCAACTCTGGGACAATCAGCTGAGGTTGCAGGGAAGGCTAATGTCCACGCCCAGTTTTGTGGTGTGTGCCTGTTATTTGAAGCACTTCCGTCACACTGGGTTGTCTGGGGCAGTTCTGGCCTATGGGGCTGGCGATGGGCAGGAGTGTTTCCTGTCCACAGGATGATGGCTGTGAGCGGACAACCCCCTTTTCTTGGGAAGTTGTGGTGTTTAGTGAATTTTCTCAGCCACTGGATTATTGCGTTTTGTCCCAGAGCTCTCCTAGTTCTGCTCTTGACTTGACCTGCCCAAATTGAAAGTCTTTGAAGCTTTCTGTATTGGGCTTCTTAGAGTAATTGTTTTAGAAAAAGAAAAAAGGATTAAAAAAAAAAAAAAAAAAAAAAGGGCCCTCCTCAGAGATCTAATGGGTTATTGAAATGCTAAGAGACAAAGCAACCAGGGCCATTAAGGAAAGGTCCACAGGGCAGAGAGATCAGCTTTTCTTCGGGATTTGCATATGCGCCTCAGGGCCTGGGCTGGGGCCTGAGCTCTGCCCTTCCCCTTTCTATGTTCACCAGAACTCCAAAAATCCTCTGCTTTTATTTTGGAGTTTTTCGTGTTGTTTTTTTTCTATGCCTGTCTCCTCTCTGCTGGGCTGGCTGCTCTCAAGATTCTCTGGTGTCTGGTCTCCGTCTATCTATGGTTGGAGTTTGGATCAGCAGAATGAGTTTCTGATAAGGGCTGCCACTGCAGTTCTCCCTTCTCCTTCCCGGAACTGACAGCCCCTCCTCCCACGGGACTGAGCCTGGCAGGGAGGGGCGTGGGTCCCCTGGCCGCAAAACCTTACAGATTTCGCTGATCTCAGCAGTTCCACGTTTTCATGAGTGTTGTATGAAGGATGCCCAAAGTCAGATTGCTCTGTGGTGTCCAGTCCACGCAGTTCCTGGCTTTCTACCTACTTTCCTGGAGGAGTAACTAAAACATACAGCTCACCAGTCTGCCATCTTGCCCCGCCTCCACCATTATTATTTAACATTGTTTTAAAAGTTCTAACCAAAAAAAAAAAAAAAAAAGAAAAGAAAAAGAGAACAGTCAAGTAATTATCGAAAAGCAGTAAAGCGTATTTGGAAAAAATTATCTAACTCAAAAATCCAAGATTCAACTAGAAGATTAAGGTTTTGTTTACAAATTAAACATACATAATTTCTTTATAGAACCAGTAATAACCAGTTAGAAAGCCCAATTCACAAAAATAATCACCCACTTGACCACTACAACAATAACATAAAAATGCCCTTAACCTCTGTGGTGGTTCGAAGCTGTATGTACCCCAGAAAAACATGTTCTTAAATCTAATTCATCACTGTGGGGCTGAAGCCACTGTAAGCAGGACTTATTGATGAGGCTACTTCAGTTAAGGTGTGGCCCAAGAAAGCCATGGAAGAAAGAGGATGAAATCAAGGAAAGCTGGAAGAGAAGGGAGAGACCAGGAGATGCACCACGTGCCTCATCGTATGGCAGAGGAGCTAAGGATCACCGGCAGCTGGTCTTTGGGAAAAAAAGCAACGCCTTGATGATGCCTTGATGTGGACATTTTCCTGGCCTTAAAACTGTAAGCTAATAAATACCCATTGTTTAAGCTAACCCATATCTTGGTATTTGCTGGAGCAACATAGGAAACTGAACAACTGCTAATAATTATAAAGAAATGTTCAGAAATTACATGAAGAAAGTTATAAAACTCCTAGAAGAAAACATGGGAGGAGGGAACTTTATAACTTTGGATTTGGTATGATTTCTTAGATACAACACCAAAAGTATGAACAAAAGAAAAAATAGATAAAATGTACTTCATAAAAAGTAAAAAAACTTTTGTACGTCAAAGGGCACTATCAAGAAAGTGAAAAGACAACTTGCAGAATGGGAGAAAATAAGAGCGTACCATGTATCTGGTAAGGGTTTAATATTGAGATTTCCTAAATCTTCTAAAACTTAACAACATAAAAGAGAAAAAACCTAATTATAAAATAAGACAAGGACTTGAATTGACATTTCTCCAAAGAAGTTATACAAATGGCCAATAAGCACATGGAGAGATGCTTAACATCAGCGATCATCGAGGAAATGCAAATCAAAACCATTATGACATCCCATTTCACATCCACTAGGATGGCTATAATTTAAAAACAGAAAATAATAAATGTTGGCAACGATGAGGAGAAACAGGAACCCTTATACATTGTTGGTGGCACTGTAAAATGATGTAGTCAATGTGAAAATCAGTTTGCAGTTCCTCAGAAAATTAAAAACAGAATTGGCATATGTGGTGGTTTGGAACCATATGTACCCCCGGAAAGCAGGTTCTTAAAGCTAATCCATTCCTATTAGCTTTAAACTGATTGTAAATAAGGTCTTTTGATTAGGTTACTTCAGTTAAGGCTTGGGCCAGGGTGGGTCTTAATCCTTTTACTGGAGTCCTTTATAAACTGGAGAGGGGGCAGGGGGAGAAAACACCACGGAATCAAGAAGCTGAAAGCAATGCAACGAAACCCAGAAGAGAAGGGAGACCAGAAGATGCTGCTATGTGCCTTGCCATGTGGCAGAGGAGCCAAGGATTACCGGCAGCTGATTTGGGGAGGAAAGCATAACCCTGATGATGCCTTGATTTGGACATTCTCACAGCCTCAAAACTGTAAACTAGTAAGTTCCCTTTGTTAAAAGCCAACCCATTTTATGGTATCTGCTTTGAGCAGTTTAACAAACTAAAATACCATATGACCCAGCAATCCTACTTCTTGTATATACCCAAAAGAACTGAAAGCAGAGACTCAAACAGATAGTTGTACAACAATATCTATGGGAGCATTATTCAAAATAGCCACAAGGTGGGAGCAAACCAAGTGTCCATCAATGGGTGAATGAATACGCAAAATGTGGCATATAGATAAAATATGAATATTATTCAGCAATATAAAGGAATGAAGACATTATGTTGAGTGAAATAAGTCAGACACAAAAGGACAAATATTGTATAATCTTGCTTATATGAAAAACCTAGAAGAAACAAACTTCACAGAGACAGGTGGTGGTTTATAGGTTATCATGGAGGTGAGGGAAGAGGGAATTTTGCTTAATGAGTGAGTGAGTACTGTTTGAGGAGATGAAAAAAGGAGGGGTAAAAGATGTTGAAGATAAAAACAATATTATGAATCTAAATACTACTGCTGAATTTTACATTTGAACGTGATTAAAGTGGGAAATTTTGTGTTACTGCAAAAAAAAGTTTAAAAAATGATAAGAATAAAAGAAAATACAAAGCCATACCATCTCCATAGATGGGAACACTACATATTATTGTATAAAGGAAACAGCTGGTAGGTTACTCACCAGACACAAAAACCTCTTCAGACCTTAAAAAAGAAAACTGAGTTGTCACCATGAAGCCATTAAAACAATCAAACTGCAGAAAAAGAACAGGAGCAAAAATAGTTCTCAATAAATGTGACTTACTTACTATACTTTGTGCATTATCTAATTTAATCCGCAAAACAACCCTAAGAAATATTGCTAGTCCGATTTTAAAGGAAAGACGCTGAGGTGAAGTGACCTGCCAAGATCAGACAGGCTGGAGTGGCACAGCCAGGATGTGAACTGAGGAATCCGACATCAGAAAGCCCCTATTCTTTATCCATACCCCACCACTTCTGGTGTTTACATGTTAAAGGTCAGTGAAAGTTAGTGAAAATGATTGAAAAAATCAATTATGAATTACTTTTTTTTTAAAAAAAGAGATACATAAATACATGGGAATGTTCTCAATTTTTTAGGTGAAAAAAATTTTGCAGAAGTCAATATAAATTTAGAAAAAAATTAGTAAAATAATTTACCTTTCTTTGGAAAAAAAAAAGGACCTTGTTAAGTATTTTCCTGTTACCATCTTCCCATCTTCCTCAGTTAACTCTAGTTACTGTTACTAATAAACTACTCTATCAAATTAATAATATAGGTGTGTATGTGTGTATATATATATATCACTTTAAGTTAAAAAGATCCAGTTCAGGTATTATTAAATCTCAAGCCCACAAAGTCTTTTCAGAGATCCAGACATCTTTGTTTTTCTGCTTATCAGTCTTGGAGCTTAACTTGCTTGTAAAAACCTTCCCACCTAAAACACAGAGATACTAATATGTTCATAGATATGGGGCACTTTGTGAATCATGGGCCTCTATTTCAGAAGCATCCACAAAATTTGTTAAGTATTTTTTACTAATATGTTCTTGAAAACTTAAAAGAGGATCCTTGGAAAGAACCTAAGATGGTGGCTAGGTGAGACAGGGCAAAATAACACCTCCGTGAAAAATACTAGATAAAAACCAGAAGGTGACCCAGAATACCGGTTTCAGCGATGCACCAGCTGGACAAGGTCTGCTAGAACCACAGGGGCTGTACACTTGGTGAAAACGGGAGCCTGCATTCTGAAACAAGTGAGTAAGCCAGCTGAAAGACCCACAGCCACGCTGCAGTATGGGGAAGCCAGGGGTTGGCATTTGGAGACACACTGGTTCTTTTAAAAAAAAAAGAAAAAACCCAGGAGTGGCTGCATTTGCAACGGCGAAAACCACGCAGTGGAAGCACGGCAGAAGCACTCTGAGCCGGCCTCTCGGTGTCTGGCGTGGAGGATAGCCCGCTGCAGATTCCCTCAAGGCCAGGGGAGTGGAGGGGAGAGCCAAAAGGAGAAAGAAACCCCGCTGCTTGCAGCCATTCCCTGGTGGGCTGGAGACGCCCCTGCCCAGGGCCGTGCCTGCAGCCTAGAGCAGCGCCAGTTGTCCCTAACCTGGGAAGGAGGAACTGTGAGGAAAGGGGAAGGGTGGAGATGCCCTGTTCAGCCATCTTTGCATCAGGCTGAGAGCACCCCTGTATGGCCCGGCAGCCCGGGGCTTCCCTTGAAGGATGGCGCGCACTTGTGATGTAGCATAGCCTTCCCTCAGCAGAGGTCCTGGAAGATCACAGCTGAGAAGGGGGGCCCACACAGAAAACCCAGGGACGCTACATCAATGCCAGTGGTTTGTGGGTCAGAGTCAGAGAGGAACGGGGGCAGAACTGAAATGAAGGCTTAGACTCTTGCAACAGCCTTGAACCTCCAGGAACACCTTGGAGGTTTGAATATTAAAGCTGCCCTGCCTCCCTAGCCACCAGGACACACGCCCCACATTCAGGGTGGATGGCTCCAGCAACACACCCAAATTGAGTTCACCAACTGAACCCCACAAGAATCATTTCCCCACACATTACAAGAACAAAGTTGAGAACTGACTTGAGGGGTATAGGTGACTCACAGATGCCAACTGCTGGTTAGAGAAAGTGTACGCCACCAACTTGTATTTCTGAAAAATTAGACTGGTATTTTTTTTTTTTTTTTTTTTTTTTTTTTTTAAAATTTGAAAGAACCTTATCAAGAAAAGCAAATGCCAAGAGGCCAAAAACAACAGAAAATCTTCATGCATATGATAAAACCAGAAGATATGGATAACGCAATCCCAAAGACACAAATCAAAATATCAGAAGAGACACAGTACTTGGCACAATTAATCAAAGAACTACAATCAAGGAATGAAAACATGGCAAAGGATATAAAGGACATGAAGAAGACCATGGAACAGGATAAAAGGGACATAAAGAAGACCCTAGAAGAGCATAAAGAAGACATTACAAGAGTAAATTAAAAAAATAGAAGATCTTATGGAAATAAAAGACACTGTTGGCCAAATTAAAAAGACTCAGGATACTCATAATACAAGATTAGAGGAAGCTGAACAATGACTCAGTGTCCTAGAAGTCCACAGAACAGAAAATGAAAGAACAAAAGAAAGAGTGGACAAAAAAATCGAAAAAATCAAAATGGATATCAGGAATATGATAGATAAAATAAAACGTCCAAACTTAAGATTCATTGGTGTCCCAGAAGGGGAAGAGAAGAGTAAAGGTCTGGAAAGAGTATTCAAAGAAATTGTTGGGGAAAACTTCCCAAACCTTCTACACAATATAAATACACAAAGCATAAATGCCCAGCAAACTCCAAATAGAATAAATCCAAATAAACCCACTCCGAGACATATTCTGATCAGACTCTCAGATACTGAAGAGAAGGAGCAAGTTCTGAAAGCAGCAAGAGAAAAGCAATTCACCACATACAAAGGAAACAACATAAGACTAAGTTGTGACTCCTCAGCAGCCACCATGGAGGCAAAAAGGCAGGGGCATGACATATTTAAAATTCTGAGAGAGACAAATTTCCAACCAAGAATGCTTTATCCAGCAAAACTCTCCTTTAAATTTGAGGGAGAGCTTAAATTTTTCACAGACAAACAAATGCTGAGAGATTTTGCTAATAAAAGACCTGCCCTACTTCAGATACTAAAGGGAGCCCTACTGACAGAGAAACAAAGAAAGGAGAAAGAGATATAGAGAATTTTAACAGACATATATAGAACCTTACATGCCAAATTACCAAGACACTCATTTTTCTCTAGTGATCATGGAGCTTTCTCCAGAATGGACTAATATGCTGGGACATAAAACAAGCCTCAATAAATTAAAAAAAAAAAAAAAATTGGATATATTCAAACCACATTCTCTGACCACAATGGAATACAAATAGAAGTCAATAATTTGTGAATTGTAACTCCACTATTTACTTCCTACATGATATAAAATATGCAAACTCTAATGACAAATCAGTGGTTTTGAACTCAATGTAAAATACATAAGTTTTGACAAGAACTATATAAAGGTGGGGGAATGGAGGAGTATAGGAGCATAGTTTATGTGTCCTATTGAAGTTAAGTTGGTATCAAAGAAAAACAAGATTGTTATGGATTTAAGAGTTTAATTTTAAGCCCCACAGTAAACACAAAGAAATTATCAGAGAATATGACCATAGAGATGAAAAGTAGAGTATGGGTTAAGAGAAATGAGGGAAGGGGCAATGGAGAGTTAAGAAATGAGTGTAGGGTTGCTGTTTGAGGTGAAGGGAAATTTTAGTAATGGATGGTGGGAAAGAGATAGCATTACAACATTCTAAATGTGATTAATTCCACTAATGGAAGGCTAGGGAGGGGGTATAATGGGAAGATTTAGGCTGTATATATGTTTCCACAATTGAGGGAAAAAAAAGAAAAAGGACAGTCTAAATAGATGACAATTGAATGCCAAGGATGACCCTGGATGGGATCTGAGGATGGAGGACAGGAGGCTCAAAGGGACACAGTTGAGCCATAAGGAAAGGGAAATACAGAATGTAAGCTTTGTATCATTGTTGAATCTCTTGTACTTCTTAGCTGTGCTTAATGGGATTGCATAAAAGAATGTTCTTGTTCATGGGAATTGTATATGTGAATTATAGTGTTTGTTCAAGGATGGGTACAGCTAGCTCTCATACGTTCAGAAGACAGAGCAATAGATAATGGATGATAGATAGGGAGGGAGGGAGGGAGGGAAAGAAATACAGGTGTGACAGCATTTTAAAGTTGGTAGACTGGGGTATCAGGGGAGGGGGGTCAGGGTATGCTGGAGTTCTGTGTATGGAGTTTGTATTGTTTTTGCAACTATTCCTGTAACTTTGAATTTATTTCAAAATAAAATTAAATTAAATTAAAAAAAAGAGGATCCTGTGCTTACCTCTACTTACCCAAAATTTTCATGTATTTGTGAACTACTTTTCCAACAAAATAAGGCCCTGTCAGACCACTGCAAGTTTTTATACTGTTGCTAGCTACATATACATATACATAGCTACAGCTATGACAGATAAGATAGTAAATTAGGGAAATATGCAGGCTTGTAACCTATCTTGGAGACACTTAATTCTGAGAATGGAATGGATTTTTTTTTTTTTTTTTTTTTTAACAGCAAGGCAGAATTGAAAATCAGCTACAACAATTGAGCTTTTGAACTTTAGGGAAGATAATCTTGGGTGAGAGACAGATGTTTTGATTTCTGGTACTTCCAAGAACCTTGATTACCATATTTAAGGTAGTAGGATAACTAGTTCTGTATCCAGTTATTCTACAGAGAGATCAAGAGATGGAAAATAATTAGTACTTGCCTAGGTCTTTGGGTAGGGACAAACTCAAGGTTACTTTTTGGGGTGATGAAAATGTTTAAAAATCAGTGGTGATGATGGCACAACTCTGTGAATTTACTAAAAATGACTGAATTGTACCCTCAAAATAGTGAATTCTATGGTATGTGTTCCGGTGTGCTAAAGCTGCCATTATGCAAAACACCAGAAATGGATTGGCTTTTATAAAGGGGATTTATTAGGTTACAAATTTACAGTTCTAAGGCCATAAAAGTGTCCAAACTAAGGCATCAATAAGAGGATATCTTCACTGAAGAAAGGCCAGTGGTGTCTGGAACACGTCTGTCAGCTGGGAAGGCAAGTGGCTGGCATCTACTGGTCCTTTGCTCCTGGGTTCTGGTTTCAAAATGGCTTTCTCCAAAATGTCTCTGGGCTTCTGTCTCTTTTAGCTTCTCTCTCTCAACTCCTGTGCATCCTTGCTTGTTCTCCCAAGGCGTTTCTCTCTAAGCGACTGGGGGTCCTCTCATAGCTTCTCAGGGGCAAACTCTGGGCTTCATTTCTTAGCTTAGCATCTGCAAACATCCTTCTGTCTGCACCTCTCAGCGTCTCCAAGCATCTGGGTCTGCGTTGGCTCGTAGCTTCTCCTGGGGGCAAACTCTGGGTTACATATCTTAGCTTCCCTCCAAAATGTCTCTCTCAGCTTCTCTGAGCTCCTTCTCTCTATGAGCTCTCTTAAAGGATTCCAGTAAACTAATCAAGACCTATCCTGAATAGGCAGGAGCACACCTCCACAGAAATGATCTAATCAAAAGGTCTCACCTACAGTTGGGTGGCTCACATAATCAAAAAGTCCCACCCTAATCAAAAAACTAATAAGTCTGCCCCCATAAGATTGCATTAATGAATATGGCTTTTGTTGGGGACATAACAGATTCAAACCAGTAAACTATTCCTCAATTAAGCTGTTAAAAAAAGATATATCTTATCAAGATAAAATGTTTCTAAAGAACTAGAAAAGCAAGGGATATCCCATACTTTGCTACTATATTTCAGGCTTATTTATTCCTTTGAAGTGTACTTAGCAGCTGAGTACTTTTGTAGTAGACATTCTGAAAAACACAATGTTAAGTTTTCTCTGGACAAGATCAAGAACTAGCCCATGAACTTGTTTAACAAAACTGTGTAACCCATGCTCCAAAAATAAACTTGAAACTAAATAATATAAAGCATCAATAACTGGATGAATTTTCAAACAGAATTCATCAAAATTTACTAAGAGTTGGATTAAAAAGGAAAAAAAAAAACGACCTTGAGTTAGTGATCTGTCTTCTCAGTAAAAACTTGGACATTTTAACTGGTCAGATAGACCACTTAATACTTGTTGAAATGAAGACTTATTTACACAGAGCAAATATTAGCAAATTTGAAAACAGTAAATTGTGGGACTGTGAGTATTTATTTCACGAGAGGGAAGGATGTGTGTTCTTAGTGCAGCATATTCAGAGGATTGGAATAGTGCTGGGCCTGCAGCGACTGTTTTTGCTTTGACTAAGTCTGATGCAATAAAGTATCTACAATACTTTCAAAATATTCCATAGGCAGTTTTAGAACTTAGCTTTTTTCTATAGGGTTTCCTAGCTGTCAGTCTTTGTATTGGTGGCTGGAGAATTCCTATGCTCAGATCTGATTCCAGTGAGCACCAAAAGCCCTGGGGTTGTAGGATGGAAAATGTTCAGTAGGAGGGGAGAAATCATAAAGGGATGTGAAGTCACATGGGAAGACAATTTAAAAACAGTAGTACAATATAGAGCACTGGATAGGATAAGTGAATACATACGTACATGCAGCATGCATAATTACCCAGAGCCCGAAAGAGCAGAAAATTAAACAAGGTCAAGGTCAAAGTATAGGGAATATCTAAAACAAACCCTTAAATTTCCATTTGGATGTGCTCCCAATCAGCAGTTCTCAGAGTTAGGGGTGGAGGACACATGACACATTTGAGGAGCTTGCCCCAAACCCTCTTTCCCCACCTCCATCCTTGATACATCTACGGGAGCTGATGGAGTCTCTAAAGAGGAGGTGGGGGGTTTCCCTGGTGGTTTCCCTCCCTTTATCCAGGTGTCTTTAGTGTTTAGTAGAACTAGGCTGAAATTTTCTACTTCCCACACCTTTCTGAACTTAACGTCAGTGAGGCAGAATATAGCCATGTTCTCAGAGAATAAGCTGAGTTAAAGGCTTATCTTTGTGTTAAAATGCTTATGTACTTTAGCAGGTGAGCAAAAGAGTCACCAAAATATAAATAGGCATTTGCATGTTTAATAATCTAAACTATACTTCTATCTATTCACAAAAAGCGGTACAAGGTATTTGGTCACCACAATCATTCCACGCAAACTGGCATTACCTGTTCTGTGGTTTATGGTCAAACAAAAGCAGCTAGCACTTGTGTAGTATAAAAACCCCAGGGTACTTTATCAGAAACAAAATCTAACAGTCTAACTGAACAACAGTGATAATTATCTGCTTCTACATTCCTAGCTTTTCTTATATACCCCAAAGATTACAAACCTAGAAACTGATTCCCTTAGATTTTAATACTTATTATGCTGTACTAGAAGCCTGCATAGATTCCCCATGGAAGAGAGAGGTTTCTGAAAACGATATGAAAACATTCCATTTAATACTTCAAAAGGTCTGCTGTTAGAGTTTATATTTTCTTCTAAGAACACTGACTAGTTGAAGAAATAGAGAAAAGCAGAAGCTGGGTCTAACAGCCTAACTTTACACTCACAAAACCACACGAAACTTTCTAAGTGGTAATAGAGATTTCGTTCTAAATGAATAAATAGATCACAATAGAAGTCAGCAGCATGCTTTTTGTAAAGATCAAAAAAAATTTTTTTTCTTAGTTTTGAAAGAGTAGAATCTTACTGCAGGAAAACAAGAAGAAATGAAAAGAAAAGAAAGAAAACAAGAATAGTTCCTTCATAATTGTCTACTTTTAGGTCCTAATGCATGCCCTTCAGATTTTAGAAATCCACGCATCAATTTCTTGCTCTACCACATGGTGACCAAACTGAATGTATATTTTACACTATTTCAAAAAGTTTGCATAATAGAATATAAACTGGCCACTGAAATAGGTAATTAAAAATCACTTATTAAAACTTTGCCTGCCCTTTACTAGTGCATTGGAAGAGACCGTTACCACTCTGTGTTGAGATTTAAGTGAAATTACCTTTAGCAAGAAAGGAGTTGAATAATCGTACTCTGGTATGGAGGCAAAAGCACAGTACTTCGGGAGAAACATTTAAGCAGATGCTTGCGGTTAGTACATTTCGTGGTTATAAAGAGAGGGTACATGCCTAAGAACAGGAAGTTTACTCAATCTCCAGTGCTGCTGTAGAAATGATACCTAGATTCACTTTTAATACAATTTCTTTGTAGAGGTCTGAAGTCCAGACTTAGACATTTTGATATTTCTTTAAAATACAAAGGGTTACTGGTTTAGGTTTGTGCTTAGGGTTCTCCATGTCAACAAAACAAGTTCAAGAGATAGCTTAATACAGCCTGACTAAGAGGAGTACTTCCTGGTAAACAACAAAAAATTAAGAGGGAAGGAATGTTTTAGAATACAGTCCTTCAGCAGGTTAGTTTCATCTGCTTGCTATGATTTAGATGTGTTTTTTGCAGATATTAGTAGAGATCAAAGGTAAGTGAAGAGCATGAAAGCGAGACAATTCTCAATGCTGTAAATCCTACTGCTTCCCCTAGGGTCCTCAAAGTAGGGGATGGTTTTCACTATAAGGAAAGGAAAAGACAGGAAAGGGAAAAGACCATGAGAAGGCCTAGAAAGATTTGTAAATCCTATATTTCTCAGTCCTTAGGCCAACCACAAAATTGTTCCACAAATGAAGTATTAAAGAATGTAGACCACTCATATACGGTATATGTTATTTTCAGCTTCCATTAAAAAATGCAGGGCTGTGTATTTTCTAGCAGGGCTGTGTTAGAATTCTAGAGTTGCTTTCTTATGACCAGCCGAATAAGCCATTGCTTTCAAGAGGTATGAAACTATAAAAAGCAGCACCTCTAAAAAGCCATTAAGGTCACTGCATTTGGCTCCAATTTCTCCCAGAATTTAAAATGCTATGTTGTATTTAAATAAATCATTTGTCTCTCAAAAGCACTTATTTGACCAATGCTTGCAATCTAGGCTTCAGAGTTCGGTTTCTGCAAATATAATCAGGACTCAACGTTTCCCAAATTTGGGTCTAGGAAAAGGGACCCAGATTCCCCAAGACAAGCCCAACACTTCATTGAAAGAATGGCACAATGGTGAAGAGACAGCAAGGGAATAACTTTGTTTAAGATACTAAAACCCTGAATTGAACATTAGCAATGCTAAGGAATGCAAGTGACTTTTTATATACCTATAAAATATTTATTTATTGAATTTTCAATTATGCCAATCAATTCAAGAAGAAAAGAGTCACAAGTTTTAGTCATTTCCACCAGAAAGTCTGTGTTCATTGAATTCATTTGAAATTTTTAAAATTCATTTGAATTTTTATACCATAGAACTTAAAATATTATTTTAGGAAATATAAGTAACTAAGCTGAAGGAATAGTGAGAATGATTGTCCACTAGAGAAAATGAGGTTCGTTAGAGCTAAAGCCCTGTTTCTAGCCCTAGAATGACCAATCTAATGAAGCATCTCCCTCTCAAAGCAGGGAGGACAGCTCATTTAAGATCTTTATTTCTCATTTGTGACCAAATGTGCAGTTCATGGAGTTGCAAAGCAATGTTTCTAATAAACAAATGTTTTCTAAACCATCAAATATCCCCTGGCTGGCTCTGCATAGGTGGCTGTTGGTCTAATTAGTGGCATATATTTGTACACTACCAGTTATGTAGTGACCCCTGGCCAATTGCCTGCTTCCCGTAAGCAAAATTCTAGAACAGGATACACAGCTCCTGTTATTTTGTATTTCTTTTAGGAATACCATACCATAAGAAATGTAGTTCCCATATACCCAAACCATCTCTCTAAGAGATAATCAGAAAAAGAGAGAAATGAGTTTGCAAAAGAAAAATGTTCACAGAGCAAGAGTAAGAGTTTTTGCAATGAAGCTTTAAAAGAGAAAGAAAAACAGGGAAAATGAAGACATTAGAAACAGCCCTAAATTATATACGTGAATGTGTTTAAAAGGAGAATTTTAGGTCAAATACATATTACTAGAATAAAATTTAAAAGATGAAGCATAGGACTGTAAAACACAATGAACCCTGTTGTAAACGATGGACTATAGTTAATCGTACAACTATAAAACGTTCTTTCATGAATTATAACAAATGTACCACACTAATGCAAGGTGCTGATAACAGGGTAGTATATGGGGAAAAAATACACCCTAATGTAAACTATGGACGATAGTTAATAGTACAATTACAATATTCTTTCATCCATTGTAAAAAGGTACCACACTAATGCAAAATGTTAATAATGGAGGTGGGGCGGGGGAGCAGTATATAGGAACACTGTATTTTTTACATGATTTTTCTGTAAACCTACAACTTCTCTCATTAAAAAAATTATATAAAAATGTAGCAAAAAAAAAAAGACATCAGAGCTGCACTTAAATGGCTTAGTGAGCTAAACATAGGAAGTGTTATAGTAAAAGGACAGTTTACAGTTTGGGGAGTGCAGACAGGCACGGTGGGTGGGGATCTTCCCAGGTTGTAAAAACCAGGAGAGCTGTCAATACCAGATTGTGGTAGGTATTGGGAGGGGTCTCTGTTACATAGCAACCTAATATTGAAAGTCTGGGGACTAGCTATACTGAAACATTCCTACCGAAGCAACAGTAAACATAACCACTATTTAAAATTAATTTAGCATGTGAAAAAAATCAGGACATTCTGTGTAGCAGGGTATGCCAGTTATTACATGTAAATAAATAAATAAATATATATAGAAGATAAACTATGAAATAAATAAATTGTATATAAATATATGTTGAATATTTTTTAAATCAAGGTTTCACTTGGGGCTTGGTTCTCTTCCTTCTTTGTTCAATCAGTCCGCTTTTCAATCTCATATACTTTGTGTGGGGGGAGGGTAATTTCAAGAATCTAACCCAAATGCCACTGAGAAAATATGGAAAGTGACAAGAGGTACAGAGAATAATTTTTGTTGTCATATTCACGTGGTGAGTAGAGAATATGTAAGAAAGGAAATAGAAGAAGAGGATAAAATTGATGTGGCCTGGTCTCACAGCCAGAATTTATTTCCTTGCTTTCTATTTGGATCTGCTTTCCCCTAAAATACACCTCCTCTTAGGCAAGAGTGCTTTTGACTAAATGCCTCCCAATTACTAATATCAAGAACTTTCTCCCGAGTGTCTCATTGACAGATTAACATACAAGCTTCTGGCCTTTTGCGATTCATGGATAAGAACACTGGAAGCTACCTTGAAACAAAGTACATGAAATTATAATTTAAGCTATAATCTGAAAGGAAAATAAAACTGTAATGAATTGATGGTAGAATAAAAATTGGTAGAATTCTTTTGGAACAATTTTAACATGATGAGCTTTAAAAATGCTATACTTACTGACCTAGTGACTCTACTACTCAGAATATTTTGAGACAAATCTCAAATACAGGGAAAACATGCCAAAATACCTTTGATGTTATTTAAAGAGAGAACCATTAAAACAATCTAAACGTCTACTAAAGCAACCATGAAAGAATAAACTTATTGTTCAAAACACACTCTACCACTATTTTCATTCAAAAAAAAAACAAAACAAAACAAAACTAAGTATATGTGTTAAAGAAAGACCAAAGTAATATATACACCAAAACGATACCAGAGGTAATTTAAAATCAGTTACTTTAAATTTCTTTGGTACTTTTCTATTTTCACCAAATTTTCTGTGATAAAAGTATTTACCACATATCTAAATATAGAAATAATTTCAAACAGTTTATCAAAACTTACACTGAAGATTTTAACAAGAAGAAATTGCAATATGATTTCTGCAACGTAAAAATCTATATTCATTTGCATAAAAAAAGGTCTGGAGGAAAATAGACTAAAAATTAATACTAGGTGATGGATTTATGTGAGATTTTTATTTTTCTTTGTTCTGAACTATATTTTCTAACTTCCCACACTAATAATTCTTAAAATCAGGAAAATATGAATGGCTATTTTAATCATAAAAGCTCTAAGAGAGTTAACAGGGGGAATGTTCTTCTGTTTTTAAAAAAGATACTGGGTTTTATACAATTTCAAGTACATAAAAAAAATGCATGTTGATAGACCTCTTCTATTTCTAATAGATCAAAATAGCATGTGTGTACATGTGTGTGCATATAATGTATATTCTAATTATATTGGTCATAATGGACTTTTATTTAATTGATCAACCTAGTGGTATATTCTAAGATGTTTAACCCGCAGAAGGCTTAAGAAAAGGTTAAAGGTGCAATATTATAAACACAGGAAGAATAAAATAAAAAATGTGGGGGACAATAAGGTTGAAGCTATTAGATATTTAACAGGGATTCAGAATTCAACTTGACCTTTGATGCTGAGACTTTATTCTCTTATCATTTAAGTGGAACAGAAATGACAGGTATCAAAACCTTTTAAAAAATGTACCCTGAGTTTAATGAAACAATGAGCAAACAAGATAGACACTACTTGCTGGTTAAATATCTAGCAACAGTTGTAAGTGAAATTCTGGACAATAAGGTAGATAAATGGACAGCCAACATAGAAAAGAGAATTATTTCTGTCCTCCTGTTCTGGGTGTGTGCTGATTTGGAAGTATTATATCTCCCAAAATTCCATGTTCTTTGATGGAATCTCGTGGCGGCAGATGTATTAGTTTTGATTAGGTTGGAACCTACTGGTTCAGTGTTTCCATGGAGATGTGATTCAATCAACTGTGGGCGAGACCTTTCATTGGATTACTTCTATGGAGGTGTTGCCCCACCCATTCAGGGTGGGTCATTATTGGATCACTTTAAAAAGAGCCACAAAGGCCCACACACAGAACTGAGAGTGACATTTTGAAGAGGAGCTGCAGCTAAGAGAGTACAAAATGCCCAAGAGCAACATTTTGGAGATTGCCATTTTGAAACACAACCTGGGAGAAAGCAGATGCCAGCCACATGCCTTCCCAGCTAATGGAGGTTTTCCAGATGTCAACGGCCACCCTTCAGTGAAGGTACCCTATTGTCGATGCCTTACCTTGGACACTTAATGGCCCTAAGACTGTAACTTTGTAACTAAACAAACCCCCTTTATAAAAGTCATTCCATTTCTGGTATTTTGCATAGGCAGCATTAGCAAACCAGAAGAGGGTAGAATTCTAAGGAAGGTAGCAGAAGAGAAGACTGGTTCCTATCCTCAAGGAATATTTGATTAGATAACTGGTTTTATTTCCATTTCCAACTAAGTCACTTAAAACAGTAATGTGCAATAAAACAAACAACTTTTATAAATCAGAGAAGAGCCTAAAATAACATCCAAAGTTTAGTAAAACCATTAACAGACAGAGGTAAAAGTGAAATGAAAAGTCAAATAAACATACAATGGAAAAAAATAGACAGGTTATATATTATATATAACATAGGGATTTTTAAAAGTTTAGGGCATAGAGATGAAAATTGAAAACAAAATAATTTTAAGAGCTCTAAAAAAAATGCAAAGCTCCACATATTAATAGAGAATAGAAAATCAGTGTAGTAGTTACCCTATTTGTCTTAGGACTAGTCTGCCCTTGGGAATAAACTATGATTAGGACTGATTTTTACAGGGTGAAGCAGGTTTAGAAAAAACATGGGATGATTAACAGCACTATTCCTAAACCTGAACATAATGCCAAGAGGTAGTCAGGAAATGCTATAAACTCAATGTTCAATTACAATCAGGAAGCTAAAAGATGTAATTCTATATTTAACTTTATTTCCAATAAATTTAATTTTCATTGATGACCCTACATAAATAAAAGCACTTGACCATAAATAATCACTTGAAATTGTTTTCAAAAACATATATATGCTATCCAAAACCTCTGTTTTTAAAATTCCAAGAAACCTACTTCTTTGCTCCTATAAAACAAAGTAATATCTCAGGAAGTGACTTTTTTTTTCTTTTACAATAGACTGTAGCATAAGCCCATTCCCAAAGCATGTAAAGGTCAAGACCTGAAATGGCATTATGATTAACATGTATTTAGACTTTCAAGCCACATCTTAAGAATGGCTAAAAGGATTGTGTTCTTTAAAGGAAAATAGTATATTCCAGCTGAAGGGCTCATAGTCTTGAGAAGAGAAAAAGTAGTTACAACTCACATCCAAAACTGCACTTGCTGTTTCCTCTCACCAGACACTCACCTTTTCTCCTCTGTTTCTTACCACAGTAAAACTGTAACACCATCCACCCTGTTACTTAGGGTAAATAAAATCTTAGGTGCCATCCTCAGCTTCAAACTCTCTCCACTATTCTCCCAACAATCACCCCAAGTCCTGTCTATTTGAATCTCCAATCTTTCCACTTGCCTCTATTATCTCTAGCTCAGTTCAGGTCACACAGGGAATAAGTCCAATCATATTAATAGTCATAACACATTTTAAATGAATTAAATCCACTATAAAGATATAAACCATCAGACTTAATTTAAAAGAGAATCCAAATATGTAGCTTTTAAGGACTTCTAAAACAAATGTCACTCACAAAAGTTTGAGAATAAAGGGCTACAAAGATAAAGTAATTAATAAAAAGAAAGCTGAGATTGTAATAGGGAAGTGAGGCAAAGAGAGTACAAAGTGAAAGTGTAAAGAGAGTAAATAAAATAGAGAACATTTTACTAAGATATAACAGTTACGCACCTTTTCGTACAAGTGGAAACAGACATTTCCACAATCATTGTGAGAAACAGACTGGTTGAACATTTGGTGCTGTGTTCCCTCCCTCTCTGGTTTTGTTCCCAGCCCACTAATTTCCTGCTTTACTGGCCTCTTTAAAATCCTAAATTGGCCTAAAGTCCATCCTTAATTTGACTTAAAAAACAAAAGTGTGTTGTGCTGGTTTGGATTTATTATGTCTCCCCAAACGCCATTATCTTTAAGGATGCAATCTTGTGGGGCATACGTTTCTGTGATTAGATGGGAATTCTTTGAGTGTTTCCATGGAGATGTGACCCACCCAACTGTAGGTGATAACTCTGATGAGATAATTTCCATAGAGGTGTGGCCACACCAATTCAGCATGGGCCTTGATTAGTTTACTAGAGCACTATATAAACTCAGACAGAAGGAGTGAGCTTGCTACAGCCAAGAGGGACACTTTGAAGAATGCGCAGGAGTGGAGAGTGGAGCTTCAGCTTACAGAGACATTTTGGAGACAGCTTTTGAAAGCGGACTTTTGCTCCAGAGATGCTAAGAGAGGACAAATGCCCCAAGAGCAACTAAGAGTGACATTTTTGATGAACTGCAGCCTAGAGAGGAATGTCCTGGGAGAAAGCCATTTTGAAACCAGAATGTGGAGCAGAAACCGGCCATGTGCCTTCCCAGCTAACAGAGGTTTTCCGGACACCATTGGCCATCCTCCAGTGAAGGTACCCAAATGCTGATGTGTTACCTTGGACACTTTATGGCCTTAAGACTGTAACTGTGTAACCAAATAAACCCCCTTTTATAAAAGCCAATCTATCTCTGGTGTTTTGCATTCCAGCATCATTAGCAAACTAGAACATGTTATAGAAAATTTCCAACATACAGAGAAGCAGAGAATAGTATAGTGATCCCCATCCAACCATAACAATAATCATGGGGAATCTTTTTCATCTATCCCCCACCCTGGATATTTTTAAAGCAATCAGAGAGATCATAAAAATTTCATCTCTAAATATTTCAGTATAACACCTTAAGAGAAAAGTTCTGTTCCTTTTTTTTTTTTTTTTTTAACAGCCCTACTGCCACTGTTACATCTAAACAAAATTAACACACTTCCTTAATAATAAATAACCAGTCAGGTCACCTTTCTCAATTATCTTAAAATTTTTTAGCACACTGAATAGGAATCCAAATTAGGTCCACAAACATCAATAGCTCTTAACCATCTTTTAATCCCTTGGGAATGCTTCTATCTCTTTTGTTTCTTGCATTTTTAAGAGACCAGATCATTATCCTGTAGTTTCCCCACAGTCTGATTCTGCTGACTGCATCAACATGGTGTTGCTTAACATGTTCCTCTGTCCCCCAAATTTCCGTTGATTTGTGTTGGTTCCCCCGCAGCTCCCTGCATACTTCTTTCTAGATGATGGTGTGTCCTTCTACCAGGAGGTGCACAATATCTATGATTTCTTAGCATTGCTTCTAAGAGCCTTCTGGCTTCTGCCTTCCTTTCTAGCTTCAGTACTTTTTTTTCCCTAATTAGAGAAGTTGTGGGTTTACAGAAAAATTATGCAGAAATTACAGAATTCCCATCTACTTCCCTCACACCTGCAGTTTTCTCTATTAACACTTTGCATTAGTATATTATCTTTGTTATGATTGATGAAACAATATTAACAATATTATATAACAATATTATTAATAATATTAGTAACAAGAAATTTCTTCTCTTTAATGGTAGTTAGACAGAAGCAATGGAAAGTTACTGGGTGAGCTCAGAAGCCAATTCCAAAGAAGACAAAAGAATAAAGAATCAGAGTTTATTATACTCATTGACCATTAAATGGTTGCAGATTCAAAATTAGGAAATAATGTAATACCAATTAGAATAAAAATTTTTAAGATATTTGGTATTTACAAAAGACCTTTTCAGAAATATTTAAAATTAAGAAACAAAAATACCCCAAGTAATCTGAAATTACATATTTGATTTAGACTGAAACTGTCTATTTCACCAGCATTAATATTTAAAGGCAGACAATTTACAGTATCAAACAAGACTAGACCTCTCTGGTAAGGGATTAGTAATCCTGCATTTACTCATTTTTATAGAAAGTCACTCAAGGTTTAAGACTGCCTATGGAACAGAGAATCTACCTGCAATGCTAAATTCAGTATTGTAGCTTAAAGGGAAGTCAAGAGAATTTTGCAGTTAGCAAATGATTTTTTCTTACTTTGTATAGGGACCCAAAAGTTAACCTTAATTCACTAGGGCTGTTATTTTGCTGATAAACCTTTTTAGTTATTAAATACAATGGTGCCATAGAATTATGTTGAACAACTGGCCAGGGTTTCTAAATAACTTAAAATTCATTATTCTTTCTCATCTTGCAAGATGGCGGGTGAGAATGCTGAGAAGCTGGCTGCTAAGAAGAAGAAACCTGATGCCAAGAAGGCTGTGCCAGTGGCAAGGTTAAGAAGGGTAGCCTCAAGGCCAAAAAGCCCCAGAAAGAGAAGCTTCTCTGTAGCCGAATCCTAAGCAGAGGAACTGTCAGATATTCCCAATCCACAATGTATTCCAGAAAGGCCACATACAAGAGAAAGTATTCGGCAGCTAAACCCAGGATTGAAAAGAAAAAGAAGTTGTTTCTTGCTACTGTCACAAAATCTTTTGGTGGTGACAAAAACGGAGGTACCTGAATTGTTAAACTTCCCAAAAATGCTATTATCCTATTGAAGATTTGCCTTGAAAGCTGTTCAGCCGTGATGTTTCAGTTTGCTAAAGCTGCCAAAATGCAATATACCAGAAATGGACTGGCTTTTAACAACAGGGATTTATTAGCTTACAAGTTACAATTATAAGGCCATGAAAATGTCCAAATTAAGGCATCAACAGGAGGTTACCTTCTCTGAACAAAGGCTGCCAGTATCTGGGACACCTCTGTGTGTCTGCTGATCCTTCTCTCTTGGGTTTCATTGTTTTCAGCTTCCAGTGACTTCCTCTCTGTGTCCACTGGATGCATGAGGAAGTGAACCCTAGAAATCTAGCAAGTGGCAGAGTAGGATTGAACCCAGGCAGTCTAGCCCCCAGTCCATGCCCTTAGGCACGATGCTCTACTATGTTGTGATTTTCCAAGATCTTGGGCTGCTTTTACAATTAAGGACGTGTCCCACCGGCCACCCGCCCTCACCCATGAACAAAGAGCAGTGAATTTCCTTCTCTGATATCTTTAAGCACCATTAAAAGTATAATAGGTAAGAATTACTTTGTTCCTGACAGTTATAAAAGGAGTATGTAAGTTTACTTGGCAAAAGTCTGTCCTTCTAGGGAGAGAGCCCACCTTTCTCCCCCCCACCCTTTCTCCAAGTGGGCAGCAGCCTGTGTTTGTCCCATGAGGTGATTTACTTCCAGCATTACCTGCTGTGCCTCCTACCCCACAGCCACCAGCTCTGGGTCATTTGATGGCCTCGGGGCCTGTGTGAATGTTTACCTCACTCCCCAGTGACTTGTAAGAGGGACATTTCCTGGAAATATCACCTATGGCCATTTCATTGCAGTGAGGTGTTTATAGTGTCTAAATCACTCCTGTTGCCTGGTAACTTGGTTGTTTGGCAGGATGAAGGCAACTCAGGCTCAGGTAGAGAAACCGTCAGATGTAGAGCAGATATTTATTCAGCACAGTCTCCTCCCATCACTAGACTGTGGTTTACTGCTTAACCTTGACACTGCTCTTTCCCATCTCACTGTGAGTAGAGGCTCCTTCAGTTATTCCTTTCAAAATGGAAAAATTCACACGAAACTGTGCATAAACCAACAAATCCCTGGCAGCTGAAATTTAGGTTACATTATTTTCCCCATTGAGCTCTAAAGAAAAATTTTAAGACAGAATGTTATCATAGGATCCTTGTTTGTAAAACAGAATTGGAATTTTGTTGTCATGGAAGTTACTTGACATCCCTATGTGAATTAGTTCTCTCATGAATTCACAGTTAATATAACATACCCTTAAACAGAGCTGAGTCACTAATTCTGACCTCGTAGTCAAGAGAATTTTTTCAAGTGACCAGGAAGCTGACTCATTCAGTGGATCACATTCCAGGCCAGAAAAAATATTACACATGCACCTGTTTTTTGTTTTTGTTTTTGATAACAAGAAAGAATTGGTGGCCACAATAACTAGCTTCAGAATCAAAGGGTTCCCCCCTCAAACATCTTCATGAACAGAGACAGTACAACTGGCCCAAGGTATTTATTTTGTTGTCTTACTAACTTTTATCTTCAAATTTATATTAGCACATATGCCTAGGTCACTCTAGAAACCAAAAATCTAGAATGAAACACTCTGGGCTTGCATTTCCTATAATTTCTCCAATAGTTATTGCTTATCCCCTATTATTTTATGGCTCCATCATTTGTCTTAGTTCATTAATATGCATTAAATATTCAAAGGAGGAAAAGTGGTTACAAAATAAAAAGTCACACACATACCTAAATAGTTCTTTTCAGACATGCTTGCCATAGAACCAAGTGAATAGGAATTAAGAGTGAGTCTAAATGTGACCTCTAATCTTAGTGGGAAAGTCCTAAATCCTAAATTTATTTAATGCTTACGAACTGAAAGATTCAGAAGTAATTTAAAAACTTTTCTGGTTTCTTCTCTCATCCAATAATATTCATCTTAATACTAGAGTTCCAGTATGACTGGTACCTTAAGTACCATTAAAAGTATAATACATATAAATTTTTCTTTGTTCTTGACAGATATAAAAGAGCTATGTAAGTTTACTCGGCAAAAATTTTCACTTTAAAACATTATTATCTCCAAAATACTTTTCTTTTTGAAAGACATATATTTAAAGGGAAGAAATCTTTCCATGTCTAAAAATTTCTTAAAGTCTAAATCCCCTTACAAAATATTTTCTTACAACACACACCATGAAGTTTTAAAACAAGGAGGAGAAAAAAAAAACAAATAAAACCAGAACAACACCTTATTTTAGTAGTAACAGCAGTGAGGTGAAGATTCTAGTTTTATCCCCCAGCTTTACAAGTATGGCATTTCCCAAATGATTAGGCTTTTGGAGAAAAACTGGCTCCTTTCGCTCAGACTCACAAAACCGAGTTGTATCAGAAAGACAAGCACGGAATAGTGGGAGACCACCTGTGGTAAGGTTGAATAACGTCCCCTCTGAAGACCTCCACGAGGAGCCTATGAGTATGTTATCTTACATGGTAAAAGGGACTTTGAAGATTTAAATTGAAGACCTTGAGATGAGGAGAACATCCTGGATTATTCAAGTGGATCCAATATAATCATAAAGATCTGTATAAGAGAGAGGCAGAGAGAACAGGGAGAGTAGGCAATGTGATGACTAGAGTGAGAAAGAAAAAAAGAGAGAGTGAGATTGATTGATTGGAAGAGGCTATGCTGCTAGCTTTGAAGATAAGTGGATGGGCCATGAGCCACGAAATGCAGGAAGCTTCCAACTAGAAAAGGCAAGGAAAGTGATTTTCCCCTAGAGCCTCCAGAAGGAATACATCCCTGCCATCTCAGTTTGACTTTTTACCTCCAGAACTGCAAGAAAATAAATGTGCTGTTTTAAGCCACCAAATGTGTGGTAATTTGTTACATCAGTAATAGGAAACTAATCCACTACCCATATGTGGAGAAATTTGAGGAGCATCAAAAGCCTTAAAAGTGTACATTCCCTGATATCTGGCAATTCTACTTCAAGGAATTTATCACACATAAATGCTCAGAAATGTTGAGCAAATAATCTAGGCAGAGAACACCATTCTTAACACGGAACTGCTGAAATCCAATTTCCCAGATTCATAAGACTTAGAACTCACAGATATGGGCGCTCTTTATCCTCAGCATAAAATAATCAGATCATTCCTACAGCCAAAGAAAATCTATAAGGTCCTTCATTTAATGAATTTTCTATAGCATCAGTGAGACGTTACCACGTGAGCCAGGAAAAACACAGTGGCTATGAGCTTGGCCTATGAAGACAGACAACCTGAATTCAAATTCTGCTTCCACCATTTTTCTAACAAATCCATTAACTTTGGGCAAGTCACTTAACCTTTCTCTGTTACAAGTGGAGTTAATAGTACCTGCCTCATAAGACTGTTATAAAATTAAATGAAGTAATACATGGAAAGCACCAACAGTGGCTGACAAATGTCATTCAGTATTATTATCAAGTATACTATCAGTCAACCCCAAGCATCAAGAACACTGCTCTGGACTACAATCAACACTTTTAAACCACATAAATAAAAACTCTTACTTTAGAAGTCAACTAATTTCTTTAAGGAAAGCAGTTTAAACAGATATATTTATATATCTGTATATTTATATATTATAAATTATATATGATTTTAAGTATATAATCTATATAAAGTTTGATCAAATTTTTTACCTGATATTTTAAAAATTTAAAAACCATCTAACTAAAATTCTGTTCAGATAAAAATCCAAAGGAATTTGAATAAATCTATATATCTAATAATCAAATTATAGAAAATTAAAGTGAGAAGTTTCAAGGCCATATATCTATATATAGATGTTGAGAGGACCAAAGAACCAGTCATGTAGCTTCAACACTATGATGGTTAGGTTCATGTGTCACCTTGGCCAGGTGATGGTGCCCAGGTGTCTGGTCAAGCAAGCACTGGACTGTTACTGCAAGGACATTTGTGGCTGGTTAATAAACCAGAAGGCTGGTTTATTAAATCATCAGTCAACTGACTGCAGCTGTGGCTGATTACATCAACGAAGGGTAGTCTTCCGCAATGAGAGAATGCAATCAGCTGGATTTAATCCAATCAGCTGAAGGGAGAGAGAGAGAGAACCTTGACTTCTTCTGCTAGACAGTGTCTCCTGAGGAGTTCATGGAACACCTTCATTGGAGGTGCCAGTTTGCTGCCTGCCCTACGGAATTTGGACTCATGCATCCCCACTGTTGCATGAGACACTTTCATAAAATCTTATATTTACAGATATCTCTTGTTGGCTCTGTTTCCCTAGAGAACCCTAACTAATACAAACACTAAAGTGTAAAACCATTCAATACTCCCCAGCACCCTCCATCTGTTAGATGTAATCCTAAATCACTGTTCAGAAATGTAAAGGATTACACATTTTAAAACAGATCAAAGTCTACTTGTCAAGACATAATACCAAAGTTTAATTACTTTCATGTGAAAAACATTTGAGTCAGTTTCCACTAATAATACAGACAGAATATTAAAGTCTTTGCAAAGCTGACTGTGTTGGGCATCCCCAAGACTGCCCCACAGATTTGAGGATCCCAGGACTCAGCATGTAGTTGTTCTCCTGACTGTGATTTATTACAGTGAAAGGATACAAAGCTAAATCAACAAAGTAAAAAGGCACAAGGGCAAAGTCCAGGGGAAACCAAGTGCAAGAGGCTCATTAGAGACTCAATGCCCAGGGTTTCTATTGGGGTTGGACATGTAGGTATCCTTTGCCTGGCATGCACCAAAATTTTAGACACCCAAACGGAAAGTAGAGTTCAGCATAACCCATATTATCTGCACAAACAATTTAGGCACAGAACACCATTCTTACCATGAAACTCCTGAAATCCAAGTTCCCAGATGTCTGCCAAGGGCCAACCTTGCAAGCAGGCTTTTCTAAGTATAGAATTCTCAGCTCCGATGTTAACACTTTATTGTACAGTGGCCTATTTCAATTACCTAATATTGGACCAAACTAGAAATGTTTTACTCCTTAGCACTAGGTCACCCAAACACATCGTATGACTGGAAAGCACTTTCATCCTATATCTTTACAGTATTTAAAATTTAGCATTTTTAATATGGATAAAAATGGTCTTAAATTACATAATAAAAGATCTAAAGTAGCTTTTGTTAAAAATCACCCTCCCATAATACAAACAGTAAAAATAAAAAAGCTGAGTTCTAGTTCTGATTCTTTTTCTGAGCTGGTTGTATAACCCTGATTGTGAAGTCTGCATAACTGCTATGAGCTGACTCAGTTTATTCACCCGTAATAATGGACCCAATCCCAATCCTAACTTCCCCACAGGAAAATTAGTGAGGATCTAGCAAGGGAATTGATGCGAAAAGGCTTCAACCTAATGCCGCGTAAATAAAACATCACTCCTTTAATTCTGAAATTTTAAAATACCACTGAAAATTGTGAATATGGTATCCCTAAAATAAAACTATCAAGAAACCATTCAAACTGGCAAAATTTGACAGATTTTCAAAAATTCAGACCTTGACAACAGGTACTCTGACAAGGACAAGTTTCTGGTAGGGATATAAAGAAAATAAATGCCTATGGGAAACAATATGATGATATCTATCAAAATTACACATTAACCTTATTGAAGCAATTTTATTTTTACCAATTTATAGAGATATAATTGCATACATGTAAAATGACCTATATACAAAGTTATTTATGTGGCATTCTGTAATAGTAAATGATTGGCCACCACCCAAATGTCCATCAATAGGTCACTATTTAAATTGTGGTACATCCATACAATGGACTACTCTGTAACCGCTTTAAAAAAAAAAAAAATGAGAAAGCTCCCAGAGTACTGATTTGTTAAACCCTCCTAGGTATACTGTCAGGAGAAAAACATACACTGTAGGAGAAGGTGTAGTATGTATCTTATACATTAGGATAGGAGACAAATAAGAATTCATGTTCATATTTGTTTGTTTATGCACAAAGAAACTCTGGAAGGATGAATCAGAAAATGACAACAGTGGCTAGGAAGGGACAGTGAAGGTAGAATCCGGGCATATGGAGGTTGGGTGGCAGGGAGACTTTTCACTATAACTTTTTTTACTTTCTTTGTAGCTTTTAATGTGTACCTGGGAAAATATATAAATATATAAAATATAAACATTTATAAGTTATAAATATTTATTATAAATAATAAAATATAAATAAATATGGTAAATTTGAAAAGTAATTATTTTCCAATCCCAAGTTACAGCAAAGTGGTGCCATTAAAAAAACATATGTACGTAAATTGGGGGAATGATTAGAGCATTTGGTCATAAAACTACTTTACCTGACTTTCCAAATCAAGTTCCAACTCTTGGTCTGCCATCTTCAAGGGAGTTTCCCCAGAACACCTGTCAGTGAGTCAAGCTCTCTGCTCCGGCTTTCTCAAATTTGTTTGCAGAAGATATTTGGGAGCTTTTCAAAAGCTCCATGAAAGCAGGAATATTGCTTTGCTCACTGCTGCATTCCCAACACCCAGAACAGCACCTGGTACACAGATGCATTCAGTAAGTATTTGTTGAATAAATGAATTATTTTCTTCATCCAGTCCCAAAGGGACAGATACTACCCGACAAAGTGAGAGATGTAAGTGGTGCCAAATATTTGGAAATCGTTGTCATTCCTAGCATCAAGCCAATAGAGGCATTCTAATCCTAGCAACATTCTTAGAAATATTTTGAATTTTACAGAAGATAAACAAACAAGCCTAGAGAATGCGGTATTGAACCATGCATCTTAAATACTCATAAAAATTGATATCTAATTAACAGGAGTCTACATGGCCGTGGGTCCATCCTAGGACTGAAGTCTTTTTAGACACACACCACACTAATTAGTAATGATGAAATAAGAATTGCTATCCTAAGACTCAAATGAGCCCCAGTAGCAGGGTGCCCACAGCTGTACAGGAAAGAAAATTTTTCTATTAAAATGCAACTGCTGTCTTTATTTTTAAGAATTAAATTTTTCTTAAAATCAAATTCAACTAGCAGTGAATTGAGTCATACAACAATCACAAAAGTGAAAACTTACATTTGCTCAATGGCATGGGATGGGAATATGTCCTACAATTCTTTAACCTTGGGGTTTAAATAACTATGAAGTCAGAATAGCTTTGCCAGAAGTAATTTCAGTGATTTTGCTGAACAGGTGTATGGTTGACTGATATCTCTTTAAAGACTTTTAAAAATGAATCTTAGACACTTTTCTGAAAGCATGGTAAGGCCATTACTGAGTGTTCCCCCTTGAAACTCTCTTTCCTAACCAAAGAGGTTGGGAAGCTTTGATGTTCCTTCTGTTTCCTTTGCTGTCAATTAAGGCAATGACCCAGTGAGTGAGGAAACATCCTCACACTTGAAACAGCTTGAAATCTAAGACTCCTCCAATGATAAAATAAAACTTCTCAGAGAATTATGACATTTATGAAATGTCTCAAGTGAAAAAGGGAAGATAGCAGAGAATTGCATGATGACTGGTAGACAGACAACCTTCAGCTGATGCAAATTATACTTAAGATGTAGGTTCTGGAAGCACCAAACCTACTGTTTGCAGACGGTAGCACAGTGAATGCCACATGGGTCCTTCCAGCAGTCACTGCTCCAAGTGTCCTGGCAGATCCTTTGTAAGCAGAGTGGTGTAAGGACAGGAATGACAGCTCTAAGGAGAGAAGGGAAATCCTGAGGTTAAAGTAAGAATGATGCTGTGTTCTGTGCTGTTGGTTTTCTGGGCATGGGGATGAAATGAAGAGCTGATTCTGCCGTTTTGGAAGAATCACCAGGAAAACACTGGATCTAACAGGTACAGTTACATCAGAAGAAGAGGGGCTCTGCCATTCACTCCCCAAATATTTACTCAACACCTGCCAGATCCTGTTCTGGTGTTGGAGATGGAGAAGTGTAGGCAGGCAGATTTCCTTCCTCCGTGATGCCCACATTCTAATATGGGAATTAACAAGTAAATAAGCCAGACTGTGATAAATGCCATTCAGAGAAGTCAGAATCAGAGCAAACCTGATATGGCACACGTAGAGCAAATGGGCAGGGACGGCCTCTCTGAAGGGATGATATTTAAGTTGAGACTTTAATAAGAGGAAGTCAGCCAGAGAAGAGAGAAGAGAACTCTAGCCAGAGAGAGCAGTGGATTCAAAGGCCCTGAGGCAGGAAAGAGCAAGGCAGGTTTAAGGAATGGAAAGGTAAGCTTTGCTGAAGTATTATGGTCTAGGAGCAGAGGAGTAAAGAGGAAGTTGTAGGAGCCAGTCAGATAGGACTCTGCAGATAAGGCAGAGGGACTGTGTACATATAGACCAATTTAAAGTATCAAAGAAACTCAGGCTGATGTGTGGTGTAAAATCTGTGAACTTCAAACAAATGATGGATGATTCACTTTAAAAATATATACAGCTGCTGTGATCTTTTAATGGATTTTTAAGTAGCTGACATTTCGCTTGTGGGTAAAAGTCAAGTGATATCGTATTGTTGAGAGGTCTACAGTTCATAGGACTACAGCAGGAATATCCTAAGAGTTCAGCTTGAGATTGACTACCAAATCATGCACATATACATGACTTTAACCACATAACAAATTTCATTAAAGTGGATCTTTAACAATTACAGGATATATACCCATCTGCAACCACAAATTGATTTTAAAAGGAGATTCCACTTTCACCAAAAATAGTCAACTCTTGGAAGATATTCAACAAATGTATCACCCCTTAGGAATATACCCAAGAGAAATGAAAACACTATGTGCACATAAAAACTCGTGTACCAATATTCACAGCAGCATTATTCATAACAGCCAAAAAAAATGGGAAAACCCTGAAATGCCCATCAAGCTAATAAATGTAAGAACAAAATATGGTATATCCATACAATGGATTATTATTTGGCAAGAAAACGGAACAGAGTACCGATGTATGCTAGAAAATGGATGAACTTTGATAGCATTGTGCTAAGTAAAAGAAGCCAGTCACAAAAGACCACATATTGTATGATTCCATTTATAAAATGTCCAGAATAGGCAAATCTAGAGAAACATAAAGTAGACTAGCTGCAGCCAGTGACTGAGGGAAGAGGGGACTAGGGAATGACTACTAATGGGTATAGAGTTTCTTTTTTGGGGTGATGAAAATATTCTAAAATTAGTAGTGATGGTTGCACATCCCTATAAATATACTAAAAAGCTCTGAGTGTTATACTTTTAAAAGGTGACCTGTGTGGTCTGTAAATTATATCTCAATAAAGCTGTTATTTAAAAAAAAACAAAAGTATCTGAATTGCTGTGCAGAGATGAAATAAATTTCAACTGGCCAAAAGTGCTACATTCTAGTAAGGCCCATAACAAGAGGTAAATGGCTTGGTTTTACATTTTAGATACTGTACACTGCTCTCAGTGGAACATTCTAATCCCCTTGGGATGCAATCCCCTGCTCCCACCAGGACTTTTTTCTCATCTCACTAGAAACCTTACTTCAGCTAGCACCCTTTCTCTTGACTCCATTCCCACTACTCGGACTCTACTTCCTGCCACAATACTGTTTCACCTGCATTACAGTAACAACCCTCCCCCTTTTCCACATGGATCTTTTTTAAAATTTACTCTGCTACTTCAAACCCTTCAGAGATTCCCAATATTTAAGGCCTTTCTAGAGCACTGAGATAGTACTATAAGATATAAATGTATATTCATATCAAAAGGGTCATACACAGTTCCAAGAGATCATGTGGCAAATATGGCCTCAAAGCAATCCCCAAACTGCATGTCCTTGCCTGGAGTGGCGGCGGCTGCAGTGTCAACATCCATCAATGATCTCATGGGCTTATCTCTGTGCCTGCCAATTAGAGCTGTTCAAGAGCAAGGATTAATTTAGTAACCTATTCATTAAGTCAAGATTTAAGTAGCCTTAGATAAATACCTGATAAAGAACTGAGCTAACACAGATTTCTCAGGGAAGCACATCTCGAAGTACCAACGCTTTCCATGTACCTACACTCAGTAATGTGTAGAAACAGGCCGAGAGTGCCAAATTGGAAGAAGCTGTAGGTTAAAGTAGCTTATAAAATAGGGCAACATTGTATTCCTTATTTAGTGAGTGCAATATAATGAAAAAAAGTGGCTATCTTTGGCTAATGCTTCCACTCATGGAATGAAGAGATGGACAGACAAGTCAAATTAAAGCAGAGCAGATAGTTATCTTGGGCCTGAACTTAAGACCAAAAGATGCTTGATGCTTAACCTTAAGTCTGTGGATATTATGGTTGCTCATAACAAGGTATTAATGATAGCACCAGCTTATTAGGTTTTTATTCAATTACATAGCTAAACAGTTACATTTCATCTAGCCACCTTAATATGTGTGCTCGTCAAAAGGGGAGAATGAGTAAAACGGGGTGGATGGTGGAATGCAAATTCATGTGCACTACTCCAAAAGCTTTTTGTACATAGCCTGATGTAGTGTCATGTAGGGAGAGACAAGTGGTTCAACTGAGTGGAAGTGCAGGGAGTAGGGGAAATGGAGAAAGGCATTGTGCAAAGATAAATGGCGGCGGAGCCCTGAGCTACCCTGTAGGCTACCTACCTGCACGCGGTAGGAAGCAAGGACCGGTTCTCTTTGGCGATGGGTTTGCTGAGCATGGGAGAAAGGCCAAAAGATACTTTCGATCACTGTAGAGGCAACAAAGCCTGGTGGTTATGAACAAGGATTCTAAAGCTTGACTCCATACTTACTGTCTGTGCGACTTCAGGCAAAATACTTAACTTCTCTGTGCCTCAGTTTCTTCATTTATAAATAGGGATAACAATAGTACTTATGTCTTTGGGGCCTTTAAGAGGATTGAAGAAGTGAATATATATATAAAGAGCTTAAAACAGCACCCAGCATATGGTAACTGTGTCAGTCTGAATGTTTTATGTCCCCCCAAACTCCATTATCTTTGATGTAATCTTGTGTGGGCAGACCTATCAGTGTTAATTAGATTGTAATTCTTTGTGTGTTTCCATGGAGATGTGCCCCACCCAACTGTGGGTGATGACTCTGATTGGATAATTTCCATGGAGGTGTTGGCCCGCCCATTCAGGGTGGGTGGGTCTGAATTAAATTACTGGAGCCCTATATAAGATCAGACAGAAGCAGCAAGCTAGTACTGCCAAGAGGGACACTTTGAAGAATGCACAGAAGCTGAGAGAGTAGCTGCAGATGAGAGACAGTTTAAAGATGGCCGTTGAAAGCAGACTCTTGCTCTAGAGAAGCTAAGAGAGGATAAACACCCCCAAGAGCAACTAAGAGTGACATTTTTGAGGAGCTGAAGCCTAGAGAGGAACATCCTGGGAGAAAAGTCATTTGAAATCAGAACTTAGAGCAGACGCTGGCCACGTGCCTTCCCAGCTAACAGAGGTTTCTGGATGCCACTGGCATCCTCCAGTGAAGGTATCCAATTGTTGATGTGTTACTTGGACACTTTATGGCCTTAGACTGTAACTATGTAACTAAATAAACCCCCTTTATAAAAGCCAATCCATCTCTGGTGTTTTGCATTCTGGCAGCATTAGCAAACTAGAACAGTAATCATAATTATTTGTTAAATGACTAAACCGAAAATAGAAACAAAAGACTAGAGGAAATAGACTGTGCTGGTTAAGTCTTACCTAATGATTAAAAATGCGCTGCATATTTGACTCTCAAGTCCTTAGCACTACAGCAAAAAGAGAGGAAAAACAATATTCCAAATGCAGAAAGTGTGTGTCTCATATTTTGTATTTGTTTGGAAACCATGCATTTTTCTCAGGAGAAAAAAAGCTTTTCTTGACATTTAACTCTAAAATGTTCTTGATACTGTCTGTGTTGGGGACGATTAAGGTAGCATGTATAAAATCCACCCTCAGCGATGCCGGAGATATGCAACACATGACCGCTAGGGGCTGATGCAATAGCGGCTTAAGGTGCCCTCAGCCTTCTAAGGAAGTGATAGCCGTTCGCGCCTAAGATTCACGCCTAGAGTGCTAGCTTTACTACCTGCCTTCTACCCCAGCAACAGTAGCCACCAATCCTGTGCTAGCCTTACATCTGCCATCCGCCCTAGCAACAGCAGCAGCCAATCCTAAACCGCCACCCGCCTTTGCAGCCACCAATCCTAGGCCGCCACCCGTTCGTACTAGCCACTCCCTCTACCCTTAGAGTATATATACCCTGCCTCTTCAATAAAGTTTTGCAGCTTGATCAGAAACCTGTCTTGCTGTCGTTCTTCGTGTCTCTTGTCCCATACCATTCCTCCCTCACAGGAGCTGGAGCCTCGGTTGATCGTCCCGCGGGCTGGGACAACTGGCGCCCAACGTGGGGCTCGAGCTTTGCGAGGGACAGAACGCCGCACTCAAGGAGAGAGCTCTCACACTCACCGCACCCGGGATCGCCGCGGGGAAGCACGCTCGCGAGACAGATCCATTCACCAGTCGATCAGTGCCGGCGAAAGGAAAGAAGAAGAAGAAAAGAAAGCAACAAAAGGTAAGCCCCCACCCTAATCATGGGACAAGGAATTTCCCAACACGAATTATATGTTAGTCAAGTAAGCAATCACTCAAGGCACGAGGAACATGAGTAAAGAAAAAAGATCCTCACGCGCTTTTTTAATTTCCTGTTAAAAACCTGCCCTTGGTTCCTCGAGAAGGTACTATAGACCACCAGTGCTGGCTAAGAGTTGGAGATTGTTGAAAAGATTATTTTCGAACCTTTGGTCCTGAAAAGGTCCCGGTTACTGCCTTTTCTTATTGGAACCTAATTAATGAAATTCTAAAAGTCCACTCTTCAGCTCCAGACGTTCAAAACCTCTGTAAATTAGGAGAGGAAGCTTTGAGAGAGCACTCTCGCCCTGCTTCAGCGTGCAGCTCAGTAATTATTAACATGCCTGAATATCCCTTAAATGAAAATTCTAACAGGGATAGGCCAAATACCCCAACCAGTCAAGTCAGTTTGCCACCCGATCAGCACGAAATCGACCCAAAGGCTAAAATTTCTCCCTCTTTGGAGGAACCGGAGGTTAAAATTTCTCCCTCTTTAGAAAATAACTCCCTTCCTCCGTTTCGGCCACCCCCTTATGCACCCGATTTTCCCAAACCATATTCTCATTCTTATCCAGTCACGCCCTTATCTCAGTTTCGCGCTTTAGAAGAAGCCACAGAAAATCTCCGGCTACACGCCGATAATTTTAGAGAAACTTTTAAACAGGAGCGGCAGCATGCCGCCGATCTGCTCGCCGACCTCCGGTCGGCAACTCAAAGCATTGCAGCCCTTTCGCTTCCAGAAAACGCCCGCTCATCACGCCTCCATTGTACTCGCCGCGCCTATGCTTTTCCGGTTACGTGTAGTCAGACTCAAGATTCTCAAAATGGCGCCACCGGCTCCCAAAATGGTGTCGCCGGCTCCCAAGATGGCGATTCTAGTAGCGATAGCGAGGAGAGTAATAAATCAGATTCCCCCGACTCTAGCGAAGGAGAGCGGGAGGAAGCTAGTTCCACCTCAACAGCTAAATATAAAAAACTTAGTCTAAAATATCTAGAGAAATTAAAAAAGGCAGTGAGTGATTATGGCGCTACCGCCCCCTTCACGCTTGCCCTGCTGGAAAGCCTTAGCGAAAAGGAACTATTCCTAACGATTGGTTCCAGCTAGCCAGAGCTGCCTTGTCTGGCGGTGATTTCCTGTTATGGAAATCCGATTATGAGGAGCACTGTAAAAAATATGCCGCCCGTAATGCCCGTAAGACCACTTCTAAAACTTGGACCTTAAATAAATTTTTAGGTCAAAGTCCCTACCATCAAAATGATAAGCAGGCTCAATTCCCCCCAGGTCTCTTAGCGCAAATACAAACGGCTGCGCTTAGAGCATGGAAAAAACTTCCGCAAAAGGGCGCCGCCACTGCCTCTCTCGCTAAATTAAGACAGGGGCCTGATGAGCCATATACCGATTTCCTTAGCCGCCTGCAAAACATGGCTGAGCGTTTATTTGGGGCTAGCGAAAACGAAAGTGATTTTATCAAGCACCTGGCCTATGAGAATGCTAACGCTGCCTGCCAAGCAGCAATCCGTCCCTTTCGTAATACCAATCTTAATAATTATATAAAGCTCTGTTCTGGCATCGGGCCCACTCAAACCCTTGGAATAGCTATTGGCGCCGCTCTTCAAAATTTTGCAGCGCAGCACAAAAATTTCGCGGCACAAGCAAAGCCTCCAACATGCTATAATTGTAAGCAACCTGGCCATTTCTCAAGCTAGCTTGCAAACAGGAGAAGCTTCGAAGCATGTTATTTCTCATTTACTACATTGCTTCGCTATTTTAGGCCAACCTAAAGTCATTAAAACAGACAATGGGCCTGGATATACTGGAAAAAATTTTCAAACCTTCTGTCAACAATTACAAATTAAGCATACTACGGGAATACCATATAACCCCCAAGGGCAAGGAATAGTAGAACGAGCACATCACACCTTAAAAAATGCCCTGTGCCGCCTGGCCGAAAGCACTCTCAATCTCACAAAACAACGACCTCGAGACCTTTTACATCATGCTCTTTTTGTTCTTAACTTCCTAACTCTGGATGATGAAGGACAATCTGCAGCTGACAGACATTGGCATCCCAGAACACAAACGCAACAAGCCACTGTTATGTGGCGTGACCCCTTAACGTCAGAATGGAATGGGCCTGACCCCATGATTATTTGGAGACGAGGCTCTGCTTGCATATACGATCAAAAAAGGGAAGGTCCTCGTTGGCTTCCAGAACGGCTGATAAAACATATTAATTCCTCATTGCCAAAACAAACCCCTGAGACACTTCCCTCCCCTCCTCTTAATGATAACCTTTCCAGAGTAGAAGCCTCTCCCTGAGAAAAATATCTTTCTTCTCTCTACCAGCGCATCAATAACTCCTGCTATAACCCATCCGGAGACGACCAGCCCGCACACAACTGGAAGTGGAAAGAAGTCCTGCTTACAGGTTTATTCCATCACTAATCACATGAATTACCACTTGAATTACTATTGGCTTTTATTAATTGGTCTTCTGGCTTTGCTGTTTGCAGCCGGATTAGCAACCGTTGCCCCAAAAGATTGGAATCCGTTAGAAAGATTCCTGCTTGCTATAGCATATTTGTGCGTCGTAGGGTGTATTACTTTGCTAGCTTGTCTCCCTTAACAAGAAGAGCCAACAGCCTCTATTAGTATGGCTTTGTTAAGCCTACTGCTATTTAAAGTTGCCACCTTACATTTTCTCTTGCAAAGTATGCTTAGTGAGCCAAGTATCGCTATCTTTGATCCCAATCCCCACCAGCCTTGGAAATGGACCTTGGCACGATGGGAAGATTCCACAGTTGTGCAAACCTAAATTACAGCAGGACGCCCCTCCTTCCTTGTTTATGCCAGTGATCTAATTAAATGTTCAGACGGCGCACCATGCCTTAACAAAGCCCAATATTACATGTGCCCGGCCTCCAACCCCAGAAAACAATATTGCAATACTCCCAACCAGTACTATTGTGCATACTGGGGGTGTGAAACATTAGCTACCAATTGGAAACCTTCCGCCCCTGATCACTACCTAACTTTAAAATGGTCCCCCCTTGGCTGCACACTCGGTAAATGCACCACCTTATCTACATTTGGTGACTCAAACTGTGAAAAACTAAATCTCACCGTACAACTCCCCACTGATAACTCTTGGTTAAATGGTCGGACATGAGGCTTTAGAATCTACTTATTTTCATCAACCGACCCAGGAACTCTTATCGTAATAAAAAAGGAAGCAGTGCAAGCAAAAAACCTTCTGCCATTGGACCAATATAGTGCTCGCGCCTCCAGCTACCCTTCCTGTCCCGAGCACGCCCAGTACAAATCTTTCCAAAATTCACCCCCACTACCCCCCCCTTTCACTAACATTCCAATATTGTCGTCCTCAAGCCCGTTCATATCGTTTGATTAGCCCGCTTTGGCCACTACTCCAAGCACCTTTCTCTCTCTAAACTCCTCCCAGCCTAATTTTACTCGTAGTTGTTGGCTGTGCTTCTCTGCCAAGCCTCCTTATTATGATGCTATAGCTCTTAATGTTACATTTAATACTTCTAATGAAGACAATCCTTCCCAATGCCCTTGGAATGCAAGAAAAATCGGTCTCACTGTGCAATTCGTTCTTCACTCTGGGCATTGTATTGGTAATATTTCTGCCTCCTTAAAAACAGTCTGTGTACAGTCGTCCTTTCCATCGCCTGGTAAATTCTATATCCCCCCAACAGGGGCAAAATGGCTGTGCTCTTCTACAGGGCTTACTCCTTGCGTATCAGCAAAAGCCCTAACTGAAACAGGGGAAATGTGCCTCTTAGTGGCTGTGTTATCCCATGTCCTCTTCCATACAGAGGAAGACCTTTATCACCACTTGGTCGCGCAATCTCCAGCCACGCTGAGAAAGAAAAGAGAACTTGTTACGGTTGTTACTATTGCTCCTCTTCTAGGTATTACTGGCCTAGGCACCGGAATTGCCTCTATTGTTCTCCAAAACCAAGGCTTCTCCCACCTAAGAGCTGCTATAGACGAAGATTTAGCCCGCATTGAAACCTCCATTACCCATCTTGAAAAATCCCTTACGTCTCTATCGGAGGTTGTTCTCCAAAACAGGAGAGGCTTAGATCTGCTTTTCCTTAAGCAAGGAGGGCTTTGTGCTGCGCTAGGTGAGGAATGTTGCTTTTACGCTGACCATTCTGGCATAGTTAAGGATTCCATGACCAAACTTAGGGAAGGAATTGAAAATCGCAAACGTGAGCGAGAAACCCTAGGGGGTATCTCCTGGGGGCTTAATGGAATCCTCCCTTACCTCCTCCCTATATTAGGCCCCTTAATAACCATAATCCTTAATAATATCTTTTGTTGTCCTTGGGCCATAAAAGAATAATACAGCTAGTTAAGGATCAACTTGACTCTGCCCTAAGCAAGCTATTCAAGTGCATTATCACCGGCTTCACTCGCTGACCAGGGTTTGGATCCAGGATCATCTGACTGCTACCCCACCCTTACGGGTAAGAAACCCCTCCTACGGGAGCAGCATATAACTCGAAAGTATGCTTCTAGCGATATGCTATGATTGGTACCGCTGGGTGCGAGGCAAAGCACTGCAAAGGAAGGCCAAAGCAACTAAAGGCCATTTTCGAGCCCTTGAGAAATTGCCTCATTTTGCATAGGGGTTTGGCTCTGCCAAAAACTCCCCTCCCAGAAAAACAGAGCCACAAACAACTTGGGGAATGAGGCCTCTATTTCCCCAGCAGGTTAATGCAAAAGAGTGCTCGGATCAGCATTCTTCCTCCATCCTTTGAAAAACAAAGGGAGGAGATGTTGGGGACGATTAAGGTAGCATGTATAAAATCCACCCTCAGCGATGCCGGAGATATGCAAACATGACCGCTAGGGCCTGATGCAATAGCGGCTTAAGTTGCCCTCAGCCTTCTAACGGAAGTGATAGCCGTTCGCGCCTAAGATTCGCGCCTAGAGTGCTAGCTTTACTACCCTGCCTTCTACCCCAGCAACAGTAGCCACCAATCCTGTGCTAGCCTTACATCTGCCATCCGCCCTAGCACAGCAGCAGCCAATCCTAAACCGCCACCCGCCTTTGCAGCCACCAATCCTAGGCCGCCACCCGTTCGTACTAGCCACTCCCTCTACCTTAGAGTATATATACCCTGCCTCTTCAATAAAGTTTTGCAGCTTGATCAGAAACCTGTCTTGCTGTCGTTCTTCGTGTCTCTTGTCCCATACCATTCTTCCCTCGCAGGAGCTGGAGCCTCGGTTGATCGTCCTGCGGGCCGGGACATGTCTGTACACAGGAGGCAACAAGCATTTGTGCTGACCAGAGAGATTACCCTAAGTTTAAGCTTTTCACTGTGTCCCTCAATAAATTCCAAAGCATAGCTCTAGAATTTCTTTAGTATGAATCAAAATACGCAGCTCTGATGGACTGACTTATTTCAGGGACACAACCTTACCAAAAAAATTCAGTCCCCAGCCTTTATTTCCATTTCCTTCAGCCATGCTTGTGATAAGAGTTGAGGATAAGTGCCAGATTTGTGGAACAAATTCTCTGACATCAGAAGATGGCCACAATACAGACACATAAAAATACTAAGTAACCTGATGCATTGAAAACTGACTTTCCCCAGAAGCATCTGTTTTTAAGTCTAATGGACTTGAGAGCTATCATCTGGAAAAAGAACAGCCATAATCATCTCAGGGGATTAAACAACTTGGAAGAATATTCCTATCTGTCATAGTCTGCCCAGGCCCTACCTAACAATTAGACTTAGAACTTTCCCAAATCACAAAAGCTATTGTGATTAAGGTTCATTTTATTCTAAGTTAGAAAACAGATGAATGTTTAAGAAGACTAGCTATTAGAAAGCAAACCTTAGCTGAAAAAGGGCCTGTGTTCCCTCTGACATTCCCATGCTGACACAGAAGACATGATGCTGATGAACTTCTGAGGTTATTCCACAGGTCTTGTAAATGAGTTGATGTCCTAGTGATGTATCCATCAGGCAAACTATGTTGTTCTTAAACTAATTATTTAAGAATTTTTATTCAGATGAGATGGTGTTAATCTTCAACTTGGTTAATCAACTATAGCAAGATATTTTCATTTTAATACTTCTGAGGTTTTGATAAAGCCTCCAAAAGAGAGCTGAAATAGATTAATTCCCCACAGACCATAGGCACTAGATATAGCATTCTGCAAGGGGGAAGAGCAAGAGATAGCCTTTATAATGAACTCCTATGCCTCCTTAGGGAAGCCTTTCCTGATTCTTCCAGATAGAACTCAGCTGTCCTTCACTTGCTCCCACATGACTCATAACAGTTCGTTACTTGTAATTATTTACACAATTATTTGTAAAAATTTAATTTTCTCTTTTCTGTCTGACTGTGAGCTCCACAAGAGAAGGGAACATGCCTGTCAAGTTTTCTGCTGTCTTCCTGGCACAAAGCCTGGCAGAGTAGATGGTCATAAATATTTGTTCATGGACTAGCTCCCCTTTTATAAGACAGCTGTGTTCCTAAAGAGTCAAATGTAAATGCAGATAAAATAAGGAAGTCACTAAAGTAATCCCACAAAGGGAGGAAAAAAGGAAAGAATTTTCTATATTATAAAACAGTGACCCACAAGTTTAACACCTTGATATTTTCTGAGGACAGAGTCCATAGATGAGCATATGACAGGTATGAAAGAGGAAGGGAGGAGGAGGAATGGCCTGCTAATTTAGATGGGTGCTTTAAGAGTAAAGCTTTATTACAAGAACTCAAATAGTGTTTTCTAAATACAGACTCTTAAATTTAAAATAGCTCAAAAAGCCACTCTGTACCTCTCTCTGCCTAATACAGATTGCATTCAAAACATCCAGAAATAGGAATCATTAAAAAAAAAAAAAAAAGAGCCCAGTGAGAAGGCTGAACAACAGATTTAAAAGTCTTGTGTCTTGCAACCTTTGCCTTATGCAGTTTTTCTGTTAGGTCTTCCACGGCCCAGATAATTGCTCATCTAGTTCTTTCTTTTAGGACACAGAGTTGTTATTGCTACATCTGAACTCCTAAACTACTCGGAGTAAAAATCAGAAGAAAAGGCAAGAAGGTCACATAGTATCACACAGTAAAGATTAATTATTTAAAGAAATGTGTTCAAAACTTTGCAAAAAAAAAAAAAAAAAAAGAAAAAGAAAGAAAAAGAAAAACCTTAATTCTTTAAAATTGAAGGAAAAATCCTACAAAGTCTACAAAGAAGGGAAATCTTAGATATGAATTGACGTATTACCCCTAAATAATCCCTATCAAATCATTTTCAGAATTTACTAAAATAATAATATGCCATAATCAATTGGTGTTTATTTTAAAAATTATCATACAGTAAAATTGGCTTTTTTGATGTGTTCTATTGAATTTTTATGAATGAATGTATAGATTCATGTAGCCGTACCACAACCAGAATACAGAACAGTTCCATCATCTGAAAAACCGTCCTCATGCTAAGCCTTTATAATCATACTGCCCTACTCCTAAACCCTGGCAACCATTGACCTTTTCCCCATCACTAGTTTTGTTTTTTCTGAGACTGTCATAAGGAATCATTTAATATTAGCCTCGAGACTGGCTTCTTCCACTTAGCACAGAAACTCCGAACTGCATCAAAGTAGTTGTATGTATAAAGAGTTTGTTATGGATATACCCAGTTTGCTGATCCATTTACCCACTGAAGAACACTGAGCTGTTTCCAGTTTTTGGATGATTATGAATAGAGCTGCTATAAACATCTATGTACAGATTTCTATGTGAATGTAAGTATTCATTATTCTAGGATAAATACCCAGGAATTGGGACCCATGGTAGATGTGTGTTTAACATCATAAGAAACTGCCAAGCTGTTTTCCACAGTGGCTGTAATATTGTGGATACCCTCCATCAATATATGAGAGTTCTAGTTGCTCCCCATCCTCATCAGCACTTGGTAACATGGGTCTTTTTAACTTTAGCCATTTTAACAGATGTGCAGTGTCATCTCATTGCAGTTTTAATGTGCATTTCTCTAACGCCTAATGATGTTGAATTTTTCATGTGCTTATCAAAATCTTTTGAAAAATTTTAACAACATGCTGTTTGTTTTCTTTCTGTTGAGTGGGGATAGACAGATAAATAGATTCTGAATATGAGGCTTTTGTCAGGTATGCGATATGCAATAACTTAATTTTTATTATGTTGAACTATCTCAAGCCAAAGCACAAAATTGCAGAATTTGTGTACAAAAGAGAAAGCTGGGACGATGTCTCATCACTATTTACTCACTGCACAGTTCAAAGTGTGCAAACAAAATAAGACAAGGGAAAGAAAATACATCAATGTTCAAAAGAAAGATGCATTTATGGATAAAATGAGTAAGTTCAGCAATCAACTGAAAATCATTGAGGTTCACTAGGGTGACTGGTTACAAGAAAACAGGCAAGAAGCAAAAACCCACTTTTGGCATCTGTACCTGGTCCTGTCTCCGTGGCCCCATGGAACTGGTGTGTGCCTTTGGTGGGTCCTTGGCCCACCCCTGGTTGAGTAATACCAATGAAACAAGCATCAAAGAACAGCATTAACACCAACCCAACCAACTGCAAAATCTTTGACAAGAGGGAGACTCCAACCTTCAGAGTAAACTCGCGAAAATAATCTGATCCCCAGACATCAGCAAAAAATTACAAGCCATACCAAGATTCAGGAAGATATGGCCCAGTCAAAGGGCAAATCAAAAAGTCAGAAGAGATACAGAATTTGGAACAACTAATCAAAGATATTCAAACAAATCTTCTAAACCAATTCAAGGAAATGGCTAAAGAGATGATGCGTGAGCATATAGAAGAATGTGAAAGCATGCAAAGAAAAATAACAGACCTTTTGGGAATGAAAGACACAATAGATGAAATTAAAAATACACTAGAGGCACACAACAGCAGATCTGAAGAGGAGAAGAAAGGATCAGCAAACTAGAAGACAGAGCATCTGAATTTGACCAGACAAAAGAAGAGAGAAAAGAATGGGAAAAATTGAGCAAGGTCTCAGGGAACTGATTGACAACTTGAAGTTCAGGAATATTTGCATCATTGGTGTCCCAGAAGGAGAAGAGAAAAGGAGCAGAAGGAATAGATATGGCCAAAAATTTCCCAACTCTCATTAAAGATATAGATATCCATATCCAAGAAGCACAATGTACTCCAAACCAAATAATAATAGCAGCTATTTCACACAAGTAGATTTAAGGAATGCTGACAACTGGCTAACTTTTGGAAAAATAAAGCTAGATACTTCAGATCTCACACCAAATTAAATTCCAGATGATGAAAGATTTAAGTGTTTAATAATAAAAATAATAATAATAATAATAAAAGCAGAACTGTAAGACACCTTACATATTCATGCTACACAGAAGAATTTAGTAAGGCTGAAACCAAGGGCAGAAAACATACAGAAAAATTTTGAAACTGAGAACTCTTTTTCAGAAAAAGATTTACATATATTTAAGAAATATATATATAAAATTTATGTATATTTAAAAAATATACAAGGCATACCTTAAATTGGGGAGCCTTGCCTTATGACAAATGGTTAATATTTTTAGTACATTAAGAACTTAGCAGACATGTGTCCAAATAAAAACTTAACGAAAAGTCAAACATACCAATTTTAAAAAGACCAAAGAATATGATCAGGGAAATTATAAGATACATCCCCATAAATTTGTGAGTGTTTAACCTTACTGGTGAGCAAAGAAACACAAATCAGAATGTGAGATGACATTTTTTCACATACTAAATAGGCTTTTTTTTTTAAAATAGGCTCTTTTACAACCTATTAATAGAAACATAAAATCAAGGTGCTGTACAGGATTATGGTAAAATGTATTTCTTATATTTTACAAACCTTCTAATCTTTAAGAATGTGAATAAAGATTTAGCCCTGAGGATGTTAATCATGACACTGTTAGTATAACAGTTTAATATCGGAAACTACTCATGTGTTCAACAGGGGATTCTGAAATTAATTGTGGTGAATCAACTCAATGGAATAATATAGTGGAGTGTAACAAGAAAAAAGGTTCATGATATATTGATAGGAACAAAACAATGATACTGTGTATGACTATTTATCCTACATTTTTAAAGTTACTTATGAAAACATACATGTGACTCAAGAGATAATGCAAAATGTTAACTGTGATTATCTCTAGGTGATAGTTTATAGATAACAAATTTTACTTTTGTTTATCCAAGTTTAAAATTTTCTAAAATAAACATAGGTTATGCTTATTTTTAAGGTTACTTTAAAAAGTTAAAGAGATGAGACTAAAACTCCCAAGACAAACTTCCAAATATCAGCTACCACATTAACAGTCTCTAAAATAAGTTTATTATGACAAGCACATAGTCTGTTTAATATCATTATGTACTAAGAATAAAAATAGTAAGCTGCTTCTTTTTTTTTTTTTTTTACTTAGGTCACTGTGTGAGGAATAAGCTAATAAAAATACTCACTCCTGGAAACTTTTAAAAGGTTATTTATTAATTTTTTTTTTTTTAGCAAAATGCCATTTGTGGTGATGTACCACCAAGCAGCAAAGAGGTCAGCCTCTCCGGTTAAATATAGTATAATTATATAGTTTATAAAATTAGAGCAAAATGTACATAGTTACTATGATTACTACTCTTACGCAAATGAAATGCTGTCTTTGAAAATAAAAATAAAACTAGAAGTACAAAGGAAACTAGATATGGATAAATATGAATTAAGAGAAAGACAAATTTGGGGGGCTATTAGAAGCACAGATATATAAGGACAGGCAGCTGCCACATAGTGTTCGTCTCTACTAAGGAAGAGAGGACGTCTGTCCAGAAGCAGAGTCATGGCTCAGGATACATGTGCCTGTTACTGCTAATCAGACAACCAAGGATCCTTTAGTATATATGCCTGAGTAGGATAATGGAATGAACCGAATAGCTATACCTGAGTAGTAATTTAACCAGCAGTACACTTGTGCTATCTATCTCTTCCTTAGGAAATCTGCTCTGGATCCCCAGCCTTTCAAGTCTGTAGATTCTATAATCCATTTCCTCTAGCTATTATTTTCTCTCTCCTAATCTGTTATCCTTGCTCTTAAGATTTCTAAGAGGTTGTTTACTTTCTAGCCCCCTCACTAGTTATCAGTACTTTGTTTCTCTTGTGAGAAACATTTTTAAAAAAATGAATTTATATTATCTTAGCTTATTTATAGCATTTACCTCATTTATCTAGTGTGTCCTTGATCTTTCCTAGATCTCCACCTCCAACAATTCTTCCAAGCAATTTCAAAGCAAATACATATTAGCATATTTACATACATTTGATTAAGCCCCTATCTTACCCAAGCAAAGTCTTGCAAGGTCTTCTTTTAAGAATTGAAGGATGATGTGTAGAGACAACAAAGTAGGAATCAAAGAGATCAGGCTTAATTTTGCTCTCGGGACTCCAAACAGTTATTTGGCGCCCAAATGAAAGATACAAAGCACCAGGAGCAAACTGGAAAAAGGGAAGAAGAAAGAAGGAAGTAAAACGAGGAGAGGCAAACTAGTAAAAGTTTTTGCAATGGAATCTTGAGCAAGATAGAGGAAGATGAAGCAAAGCACTCAGAGGCCTAGGATGATGAAGGTCTATCCAGTGGGGGGAGGAAGGGGTGACCAAGGCTAGGAATGTAAAGCAGATGTCCTGCTCCTGGGCTGTAATGGGCTGTGTCACAAAATGGGACGCTGATACCTAATCGAGTTACTAAGACAGCTGCATGCTCTTACCTTGGGCTTTCCTCTATGCTTCTATAACATGTTAATTTGTAAAACAGTCTTAGGGTTGGATACATACTCATCCTTTTTGAATGGGTTACTTTACAGCTACAATTGAGAATTGCACATGGAATCCAGCTGACCACCCTGAATGCCTTCTAAAAAGTAGTACTCCATTGCACAGTGAATTTACTCTTCAGTCCTGGACCAATGGATGTGAGGTCTTTGAGCTTTTTCCCCTGGAAGCACCCTTAGGATAGAAGCTAACCTAAGGACTCTGGTCCTCAGAGCACCACCTCCAATTTCCCCTTGCCAACACAATCTTCCTTTATTTCTCTTGACAACAACATCCATGACAATTCACAGCTGACACCACACTACTTCCACTACTTCTGCTTCCAAACACAGTATTAAGAAACTATTAGTAACACTTCCTGTGGTTTATAAAGAAATATTTAATAATAAAACTAGCTCATCGACAGCTATACTTGTCAAATTCTGGTTATGTTTAAAGAATCAATCCCAAATGTCCTTAGAATAAAATCAAATTTCATTGAAATGAATAAATATTATGTTTTTGAGAATAAATGATTCAAAAAAGCCTTTTATTAATATTTTCTTAAGTTTCATGTTGAAGGGAATCAAAGGATTCTCAGAATTCAAAAACAGCTAATTACTTCTATTTAAAAAGGGTGAGTATGTGTCCAACTCTAAGATTGTTTTACAGATAACATTTTAATAGATGCAAGGGTCAAGGACACTATTTTAAAAGTCTAGCCTCATTTGCTTTATTGATTGTAGCAGAGCATGTTAGGCTCTCAACTGTCTGTGCAAATGGGGCAGAGAACAAATGAAATGTATGGACTAACACCACATATTACCTTTATTTTGTCTTGTCTACTAAACCATTTGGAAAGAAGTCTTGTAAATTACGCCCCTCTTTGTAGCTTCATAATTTTCTTGCTCTTTGTTCACCTTCTAAATGCAATTTACTTGTCAAGAAGGAAAACAAAACGAAGGCTTAGATTATTCTGATGGATAAAAGAGTCTTGAAAACAAATTGAGATCTACTTGTGACTGGTGTCTGATGAAGGAACAATACAAGCAAGCAATCACTACAAAATTCAGAGTTGTATCTGAAAGTTAGACTAAGCCTACCTCCACAATTCATTAAGGCACAATGGAAATTATATCAAAAGACAGTCCATTAAGATTGGTACACCTTACTTCTGTTCATGACTGTTTGCCAGATATTTAGAACTAACTTGGTCTAAATTTCTCTCATACACACATACACACACAGAATTAGATATAGAAAAAGAAAGCCAGACAACTTCCTTCACCTATTTTGAATATATATATCTCTACAATCCTCCCAACCTAAAATATGTGAATTATCCTTGATAAAGCCATGTCCTTGAGACATATTATAATCTCTTAGCACCTTCACCATTGAGAAGAACCACAGTGATAAAAGAACAATTGTAACCCCTGTGGTAGCTTGAATTATGTATCCCAGAAAAAGACATGGTCTTAATCTTAATCCATTCCTGGGGTTGTAAATCCCCTGAAAACAGGAACTTTTTAGTCATATGTGGTCCAGTTGACTGAGAGTAAGCCTTAATCCTATTGCTGAAGGCTTTATGAAGAGAAAGGCACAGTGGAGGAGCCAAAAGTCAGAAGTCAATGGAACCTCATCGTCATGTGATGAAAAAGCGAAGGAACCTGAAGGATTGCCAGCCAGTCAGAGTGATACCCAGCCCAGGAGGAAACAAACCTTCTAGCTTCTGGAACCATGAACTAATAAATTCCTGTTGTTAAGCCAAACTGTTGTGTGGTATTTGTACAGTTGCCTGGAAACTAAAACACACACACCCCTTAATTTCCCTCTTTTAAAAGAGTTACCAGTAACCCAAGTCTTATAGTTCAATTTGTTCTCAATTCTGGTAGACAAATGTCGTACTGCCTCTGAAATACAGTATTAGTCATATTCTTCCTTTTTATCCCTATTGGTAGTACCCTTGTCATAACCTTCAACACCACGTTCCACAAAAGCACTGAACCAGTCTGCCAAATTAATCTTCCTAAAATTGCAACTCAATGCACATCCCTATCTTCAGGCTATAGAATAAAACTATCTTCCTAAATCTGGTTTTTACTAAGTATATCCTGGAAATGTCACCAAATTGGATTAAGGAGACTAATTAATCCCAGCCTTCCCAGTAATCTAATTCCAAATTTAATTCCAACATTTTTATTTCACCCTTTCCAACCTCAAGGTACATAACTTAACACCAATAAAAGTCCATCTCTGCCCCAAAATGAGCCCCAGAGACACTAATGGACAGAGCATACATCTTCAACTGAGGTACAAATTGTTGTTGTTGTTGTTTTTTATGTCATTAATTGTATTACTGATCTTCCCACACACTGGATCCTGGTTCCAAGGTTTCCACAATCACATGGTCACACAATAAAAGCTGTATACTTATACAGTTATCATCAAGAATCAAGGCTACTGCATTACAGTTCAACAATTTCAGGTAATAAATTAGTTCTTGGGGGGTGAAAAAAATCTTAGCTGTTATACTGGTTTGTGCTCTTTTAAAAGGTATTTAAAACTTCATGGGGGGAGGGAGTGGGGCAAGACGGCAGCATAGGGAGGTGTGGAATTTAGTTAGTCCTCTGAAACAACTAGCATATAGCCAGGAACAACTAGTAAATAATCTGGAACAACTGTGGGGGGACATCTGTGACCGAACACACATAGTACACCAGTCTGGAAGGGGTGGAACGGCTGAGATCACAGCATAAGAACTGTAAGTAAAGCTCCCTGTGCTGGTTTGGATACATTATGTCCCTCAAAAAGACATGTTTTAATCCAATCTTGTGGGATTTTTGGATTAGCTTGTTTCCATGGAGATGTGATTCACCCAACCGTAGGTGATAATTTTGATTATATTATTTTCATGGAGTGTGGCACCACCCATTTAGCATGGAACTTGATTAGTTTACTGGAGTCCTTTAAAAAGAGCCACATGCTTGCTGACGCAGATGCTTAGACATGCTTGGAGATGGAAACAGAAGCACGTTTAGCTAAGAGATGAAGCCCCGAGTTTTCCCTGGGATGTGCTAAGACAGGACCCTCAAGAACTTAGAGAGAAACAACCTGGGAGAAAGAACCAAGAACAAGGGCCGAAAGAGGAGCTGGAACACTACCTGGGATACATCCCGAGTAATTTGGACAGAGAATAAAAAATGTATTTGCAACCCCCCCTTGAGGGACTGGGAGAAAATTGGAAATATTAAACTTCCCCACCTGGGGAATTCCTGATATTCTTGCAAACATTGGGGACTGCCATTGTAGTAGACTGAGCCCTCAATCTTGGGGCTTGCCCTCAGGAAGACTTATTGCAAAGGAGAGGCTAAGCCTACTTATAATTGTGCCTAAGAGTCACCCTAGAGAACCTCTTTCGTCGCTCACATGTGGCCTCTCTCTCTAAGCCAACTCTGCAGGTAAACTCACTGCCCTCCCCTCTATGTGGAACATGACTCCTAGGGGTGTAAATTTCCCTGGCAACTTGAGACATGACTCCTGGTGATGAGCCCGGACCTGGCATTGTGGGATTGAGAAAGACTTCTTGACCAAAAAGGGGAAGAGAAATGAAATAAAATAGTTTCAGTGGCTGAAAGATTTCAAATGGAGTTGAGAAGTCATTCTGGAGGTTATTATTATGCATTTCACAGATATCTCTTTTTAGTTTTAGTGTATTAGACCTTTCATTGGTTATTTCCATGGAGGTACTGCCCCACCCATTCAGGGTGGGTCTTTACTGGATCACTGGAGTACTTTAAAAGGAGCAACACAGGCCCAGACATAGAGCAGCTGGAGCTAAGAGAGGACAAAATGCACCAAGAGCAACACTTTGGAGAATACCATTTTGAAACACAACCTGGGAGCAAGCAGATGCCAGCCACGTGCCTTCCCAGCTAACAGAGGTTTTCAAGATGCCATTGGCATTTCTTCAGTGAAGGTACCTTGTTGCTGATGCCTTACCTTGGACACTTTATGGCCTTAGGACTGTAACTTTGTAACCAAATAAACCACCTTCATAAAAGCCAATCCATTTCTGGTATTTTGTAAAAGGGCAGCAATAACAAACTGGAACAATTAGAATAGCTAGAAGGAAATACCCAAAACTATTGACCTGCAATCCAGTAGCCTTGATTATTGAAGACGACTATATAACTATATAGCTTATAAGGTATGAGTGTGTGTCTGTGAAAACATCGAGGCTCACACTCCATTTATCCAGTGTGCGCACAGATGAGTAGAAAAAATGAGTACATAAAGTAAATGAATAATGGGGATGGCCGGAAGTATGAGATGTTTTGGGTGTTCTTTCGTAGTTTTATTTTTATTTTTATTCTTATTTTCATTTTTATTTCTCAGTTTTATGAAAATGCTCAAAAAAGTGATTGTACTCATGAATGCACAATTGTATGATGATAATGTGAACAACTGACTGTACACTTTAGGTGACTGTATGGTGTGTCAATAAAACTCAATAAAATTGCATTAATAAAAAAATCTCTTGCAGCAAAAAAAAAAAAAATCACTTCTTGGGGAAAGAGGAGAAGATAGTAGGTCTCAAAAGCTTCTTGGGACGGCAATAATGAAAAAAGAAATAAAAGAGTTTGAGACATACAGTGATAGAAGAACCCAGACATGACCTCATATTTGCTAGTAATTAGCTAAATTGCTTTCAACAAACTGCTTAATCTTATTCTCAACTTGATATTCCACCAACTTCACAGGCTTTTTTGTTTGGACAAACAATCATAAATGGCCAGCACCTTCTCAAATGTTCCTTCCTGAAAGGTGTCCTTCCCTAAGCACTATGTAAAGTAGATCTCTCTTTATTCTTTCTCTGCATAAAGGATCCTCTTACTCAGAATTCCACAACTTGTCATTACATAGCTGTTGCTCATTTTAAGTGAAGTCTTCCACACCAGGTGGTGCACTTCCTGAGGGGAGGGGACCATGTCAGTTTTGTTTATAAGAATACACACAGCCTGGCACAAATACTCAGTTCTTGCCAAGTCCTTCCCCAACTTGGATTTCTCCAACATAACGAAGATATGCTAATACCAGAACTCTTTTCTGGAGATGAACTCCAAGAGATAGTCTTCAATACCAGCAATCCATTAAGTCTTCTAAAACCACTTCAAGGCTCACTAGGCCCCAGAGCACAGCCGTCAGAAATTTTCCCAAGGACCTTTAATCAAATTATTAAAATGTTAATTATGATTCAGCATTTTTACAATAATAAATTTGATATTTAAGTGGATGGTGCAGGGAAGGAATGTGCACATTTTTAAAATACAAGCTTGGGTATCAAAATAGCACTTTTTTTAATCCCCAAAGGTGCCCCAAGATTTTAAAAGCTTTTTCCTTTCCTATTCCCGTGGCTGTTGTGCCATCGTGCATATAGATAATGGAGCTGCTAATAGAGATGAGGCAATGGAACAGTTTGGGGTATAAACCCATTCCACACCTCCTAGGGGATAAAAAATCTAATGTGAATAAGAGATGAGTGCACGTAACGGGGAAGGCAAAGGCAATCTTAAGAGATATGGAAAGCCATTTTAAATCAGAACAGCTAAGGTTTCACAATATTGCCTGCTGAAAATAGCTCCTGCCCATGCAGGAGGAACCAGGTCAGTTATTATTATAGGGAAATGAGTCTCAGTAAAAATATAACAAAAGAAATCAGGGTCCTTAAGAAATGAAATTCTTTCGACTTGGTTACAACAGCAACAAAATGATGCATCTTTCTACAGCAGCGTCAAGGTATTTGGCAACATTCTATACCATAAGTTTAGATGGAAAAGGCAAAAGAAAAAAAAATTGTGTGTCTATATGTGTGTGTGTACACTATTATTGTGTGTGTGTGTGTCTGTGTGTGTGTATGTATATATACTTCATTCCCCCAGTTTTCTATTAAGTGTGCCATATAATTAGAATTACCATATAATTGAACATTCAAATCAGGCCCGTTTTGAGAACGAAAGCACCTTATTAATTAAGAATTACACCAGGATAATAGGAATACACCCAGAATGTCCTTGGCAAACCAGACATATGATCACCTTACCCTATAATGAAGTCCATGGAAAACTGCAAGATTTCATGAAATAAAAAAGTTATTTTTAAAAAAAAAAGGTTTTAAGAAATGTATTTTAAAAGATGACATCCACCTGGGAGCAACATCCTATTAAACAAAGGATATAAGTTAAAGAATGAACTTTAATATAAAGAATTTATTTTAATATGACCAGAATCTAAAATTAATATTTTAAGGAAGCCAATCCCTTCTAAAATATAGGCAAACCCCATATACACATTTCTGTACCATGGTCTATGGTACCTTTTAGTTATTTGTTCTTAGGAAACATTTGCACAAAGACTAGATTTATATTTTCTTCTTGCTTCTATCCTTCCACCTAAAGGAATAATCCTCCATTAGCAATACACTTCATATCTCCACAGCAACTAGTATAACTGGAGTGTTGCAACAGGAGGATAATTAAGTGGAAAACAAAGTTATAGAAGTAGTGTAGAAGAAAAAGAAATCATTTCCACTCAGCCTTGGTGGGAGAATAATTATCAAAACAGGGAAAACTTGCTAAAAAGAACTGTTCCCTTTCGAGTTACTATTTAGTTGCTGCTTGGCCAGTGAAGCCCAAACTTTCCAGGGCTTTAAGACCCTCAAGCGTGCAATGAAGCAAATACAAGTTTCAGAAATAGTTTACTGTATACAGTCACTGCAGATGACTGTCTACAAAACTCGAGATAGGAAAGAGGGAAAGTTTCTGAAACAGGTGAGAAGTGATTTCACAGGTTTTCACATATGGTCTCCCTGAAAGGATCTGGGTTACAAGGGAAACTTCCAAGAAGAGAAAACTCAAGCCAAGCAAGCCTTCAGAATCAACTGCTGGCAACTGGCTGGAAGGAGAAGGAGAAGGTGACAAATGCTGGGCAAAGGGCATCTTTAGTTCAAGCAAGGCAGTGGCTACAGAAGGCTGATGGTGTGGGAAGAGCGTGGCAGACTGGGAATCAGGAAACCCAAGCTCTTTACTTGCTCTGCCTGACAGAACACAGTGGTAGGCAACACAAGCAAAATATCAGTATTCCAGAACACTCAATGCATTAATTTGGCAGATGTGTACTGAGTGTCTGCATGATGCTAAGAAATATGAAAAATGTATAAATCCCACTCTCAAGGAGCTGAGAGTCAGGAAGGAATACAGTATCAACAGAAAATCATATTACAATATGGTAGTCCAATGTCAGGGAAAAGTTTAGGTGTCAGAAAGCTAGGGAGCACCTAGCCAATGGAGGTGGAGTGGAGAATGGGGAGAGTGAGGAAAGTTTCCAGGGGGAGATACTAGAGATTAATTCATTTGTGTGTTATATCACTCCTCTAAAAATGCTCAGCAAGATCACCGGTGTCTTCCACATTGTTAAACCCAGTGAACACTGTATCCTCATCTTGCTCAACTCCACAAGAACTTAAACAGAATGGATTACTCTATCCTGTTTTAAACACTCAATTCTTTTGGCATCCGGGACACCGCTCTTCTGGTCCTCCTACCTCATTGGTTACTCTCGATTTCCTATTTGACCCATAAACATTGTTATTTTTCAGGGCCTGACCCCAGTTTCTCTTCTCTGCCTACAAAATCTCCCTAGATGATTCTAGATTTCCATTCCCCTGACATTACATATCCCTTCTTTTCTGGCATAACTCTGGCCCTGATCTCAACCCTGAACACAGGTCTCTCCATCAGAACCAGCTATGTGACATCTACTTCCATTAGGATGATTACCAGGCAATTCAAACTACTCCATGGCCAAATCAGAACTCTGTTCCCAATAACCCCCTCACCCTTCAAAAATCATGAGGAGTCATGCTTGATTTCTCCTACTCACATCACACATCCAAACCTATCAACAAGTCTTCTTGAGTCTACCTCCCAAACTTTCAAATCCATCCAGCCCTCCATTTCCAAGACCACCAGACTAGTCCAGACCACATCACTTCTCACAAAGAGGCCAAGAGTTTCCTAACTGATCTTCTAGTTTTGACTCTTGCCCTCTTCTACTCCACTCTGTCCAGCAGCCGGAGGGATATTACAAATGTAAATCAGAGCAGGTTCCCCTTATCTGATAAATGAAATCACTGTATATTTGTTTAATACATTACAATTTAAGAAACCCTGGTATAGACATGCTCTTGCTTTCAGAGGATTCATAGTAACATGGCTAGGCAGGCAGAACGGGTAACAGATTAAGAGAAATCAAAAGGAATTTGTGTCCCAAGTCAAGTGATAATCTCCCCACCATAACCACCACCACGTTGGGACTATCATCTTACCCCAAACAAATGCCAAAGGTTTAACAAGGGACCTTGACGTGGGCATCGAGCCACATTTCGTCTGTTAGGCAACTGACCAAAAAGGTCCACGGTGGCTCTACTTCCTCCAGAATCAGTAAGATTTCTTTTTTGCTGAAACCTTGCTACTAACTGTCATTTTAAACATTTGCTAGGTATAAAAATATATAGAGAGAATCATCAAAAGTTAACTCTCACTCTCCCAGAGTGGTTAATTTACATGTAAAATAAAATAGCCCTAAAAATGTAAACACCTGCTACAACCTGATGTGTGCATAATAGTAAATTATGAGATTGGCCACATCTTTCCCAGAACCGGTATTAGGAACAAATCAAAACATAGACGGTACTAGTAACTCTCGTTATTAGGTTCTCCTTGTTGCTGTAACAAACTAGCACAATCCCAGTGGCTTAAAAACAACACAAATTTGTTATCTTGCAGTCCTCAAGGTAACAAGTCCAAAATGGGTCTCGCTGAGCTGAAATTACGGTGGCCTCAGCAGGGCTGTGTTCCTTTCTGGAGGCTGTAGCATGGAATCCATTCTCACTTTTTCCAGCTTCATAGCTAGCAGTGGATTTCTACTTGCAGGTTCTGACTCTTCTGCCTCCCTTTACCACTTATAAGGACGCTTGTGATTACACTGGGCCCTCCAGGATAACTGAGGGTCATCTCCACATTTTTACTTCATTTGCTGAGCTACCTTAATGCCATCTGCAATTGTATTTCTCTTTGTCATGTAACAAAACATATTCACAGGTCCTGGGGATTAGGACGGAGATATCTTTAGGGGACTGCTATTCCCCCTAACGTGGTCTCCAACAGTAACTGGAAAACAGTCAAAGAAACCTCAACTGTACTTGCTACTCTCCTAAAATAAGGATCTTTAACTATTTTAATTTACAATTAAAGCTAAAAAAATAAATACTGTTAGAGTAGCAGGCATAAAAACACTGCTTTTCTTGCTGAGTTGAGTGCACTGGTCAGGGAATGGGGAAACATACAGCTCCTGCATTCTGACTCAAAATCAAGGCTGACCAGAAGCAGGGGTAGGTAGGGGTTGGGAATGGGACTTGATGCTTAATTGGTAGAGTTTCTGTTTAGGGTGATGGAAAAGTTTGTCATGGGTGTTGGTTATGATAATGCTGTAAACGTAATTAACCCCCTCGAATGTATACTTGAAAGGGGTTAAAATGAAATTTTAATGTATGCACAACTAAGTGATGATACTGTGTGTGATACTCTGGATCATTTGTTATTGTATATCTCAATAAAATTGCAAAAAAAGGTGGGTGGGGTGGGGGAGAGTTTTAGGCTGTATATACATTACCATAATAAAAATATACATAGAACTGTATAACATAAAGAGTTAACCCTAATGTAACCGTGGACTATAGTTAGTAAAATTAATAATAATATTGGTTCACACTCAGCAGCTTTTTTTTCCCCCTTTACTTTCTTCTTTCATTGGGAAGCAAACACAGGGGGTAGCATGTCGCATCACGGCCAGACCCAGGACCAAGCAGCCAAGGTCAGGGCTACCAGCACAGCCAGCCTAAACCCAAGGCCACAGAGGTTTATCAAAAGTCCACCCACAGGCCGTGGTCAGCAGCCTTGCCCAGGACCCTGGGTGACGTCTTCTGTCACGTGCCTGGGATTGTGGGAAGCAGATTTCTGCCTCTGGCTTACAGAAATGGAGGGCAGCCTCCTGGAACAACCTAGAGTCCCACAGTTACCCTTGCTGCAGCATTCCCAGATGCCAACAGTGCCTTCTACTGGGGACCAGCTGTTGGAGGACTTAATGAAGGAACAGGCTTTGTTTTGTTGGTCTGGGGCTTGGTCAGCAGGAGTGACCTTCAGATAGCAAGGGATAAAAACCGTGTTTCTGGAGTCATTGGCAAAGGGAAACACATCTGCTGTGAACTGGAGAGTATCTGCCAGGGGCTAGGGGCTTCTTAATGAAGAAGAGGCATCAGAGAGACCATCCACAAGACAACCACAGAAGTCCACGATGTTGTGATAAGGGGAGGCAGTCCGGTCCCAAGTCACTGTGGCCACGCAGTGCTCCATGAACCGTCGCGGTGGCCTGTGGCTGTCAGTGTGGACTTCTGCCTGGAGTGGGCTGGTTATTTATTTATTATTCAAGCAATTGTAGGTTTACAGAAAAATCATGCAGCAAGTATAGTGTTCCCCTTTGCCCCCCCCACCCCCAAATTTTCCCTATTATTAACATCTTGCATTAGTGTGGTACCAATAATACCGCATTTTCAGTACTGGTATTGAAAATATATGACCTAAGTGTAATCCTCCACATGGCAAACCATAAGAAGCTGATAGGATGTTTGCACAAGTGCAAGTTTTCCTTTGACAAAATTACATGTGCAAGGACACAAATAGGGACCAACACTGAGCTAAAGGCTAGATTCCACAATCAACAGTACAATGGTTAAACTCTGCAGCCAGACTGCCTGCTTTCAAAACCTAATTCTGCCATTTACTAACATGTGACCTTGGGCAAGTGACTGAACCCATGTTTTAGGAGGAATAAAAGAATAATATTTCTAAGTGCCTAGAACAAATCCCGGTACAATATTGAGCATGTTTAAATATTTGTTAAATAAAATTTTAAATGTTCTTGTTGTTTGTAACTTGCCAATCACACTATAGTCCAAGGCAGCACACTTCTCAACATTAACTCATTAGAGAAACAAACGTTTTATTTACATAGAAATATATATATTCAATGACACTCTTCCAGAAGTAGCACATAGCATTAATTTTTTGATAACAATGCCCTTTGTTACTATTAAAGTTTGGTAGGAACTAACGGGGTAGTAATAATTGGATGGTTAAACAAATCCCTGAACAAATGCAAATCTCAGAAGACAGTAGCAATTATGTTAAATAAACCATCTCGGGGCCTCCTAAAGAAGGACGCATAGTCTTGGTGGGGACAGTAGGGTTTGTGAGTCTTAATGTCCTCCAGCATTTTCTGGGACAGTGGTGTTCATGGTACAATACTCCCCAGAAGGCTGAACTCTGTAAGGGACAGTACCAATTGTGCTAGACCAACGCCACCAGTGTCTGCTGGGAGTGCAGGCATATTGGCATTGCAGCTTCAAAAGCTTTTCAGCCTTCACAGCTGATATGATATACTTCTTATGAAAGTTCTTGAATGCAACAGCAGTGTACAACCATCTCCAATCATTTTCTTTTAACCCCAGAAGAAAGATGAGGTGGGGGGTGGGGGTCTGGGGATAGGATCCAGACCCCTGCTGGCATAGTCAAGATGTGACAAATGAATATCCTATCACAAAAGAAACACACTGCCTTAAATGAGAAATAAGGATTTGATGTGTGAGGTAACAGGATAGAAACTTTTGTTTCAGAAGTTAGAGAGGCAATTTATATGGAAAAAGAAAAATGTTAACCGAGCCACTGTGTGTTTATTATGAGCCAGACATTACTCTCAATGTTTTACAAACATAAAGTCATGTAATCTAAATGGTAACCTTCTCAAGTATATGCTATTTCCTTCCCATTTTACAGCCAAGAAATGGAGATGCATCCGAGTAAGCTGAGTGGTGACAGGTGGTGCTAGGACTCAAATCCAGGCCAGCCTGACTAAATCCCCTGGGGTTTGCCGCCGAATCATTTCATGACCTTAAGGCAGCACTGAGAAACATTCCATGCGATGGGTGGTAGACATACAATCCCGCATCAAAGTATACCCAAAAAATCTGACACATCTCAGAAGCTAGTAGAGGTTAAAGAAAGCGATGCAGGACATCAGCAGGTGCATGGGCACTAGAATCAACTGGTCCTGATTTCAAATCCCCACTCTACTTCCCACCAACTCTATGGCCTTAGATACATTCACCTTTGGGAACTGTTTCCACACTTCCATAGTGGAGATAACATTATTTCTATTTAGCAGGACTGTCTGAAGATGAAGATATCATTCCATTTCAATGTCACTAGTACCTGTCTCATAGTATCTGCCATTATTTAACCATCTCTATATAACTAAACAGACTCCAGCTGCTGTGAGTGGTGAAGCTTGGAGAACCAACTCAATCATTTGGTCCCTGTTTCAAAGGCTTGCCTCACATTCAGCTACTGACGTGGGCCTTTTCCTAGAAAGGCCCCCTTCCCTTTGGGCTACCTTCTAAAGGTATACCTCTGTGGTACTCCAAATAGTTTTGTCCCTCTTGCATGGCCGGTAATCCAAAGCCACTTATACTTTCTTCAACTCTCTTCCCTCCCTCCAAATAAAAGCTCATTCCTACACATTTTCTCTAGGTGTTAGGTCAGTCTTTCTAATTAAATTCTCAGGTAAGGTTTCAATGAAAAGTATCCTTAACCCTTCCAGGCGACATGTGTATGGGTGTTAAAAGGCAGCTTTCCCGGATGACTCTCATTAGCAGAGCAGACCAGAGAGGCCCTTGCACACGTCTTTCCCCAGCCAGGCCAGGCCCTCCAGGATCACACAAGCAGGATCTCAATCCCAGATCCAACAAGAGGAGCCAGTTACCAGCAGGTCTCCGGAATAAAGGCATTAGGGACAACCCTCCCAGGGACACAGAATTTACCAATGGCACATTTCCATCTTTCTTTCTGAAGTTGTTTCTCCACCTCCAGGACTATCCCTCCCACCTCTTCAGTTTGTGGAAAATATGTTAAAGCTTAATTCTGATCATGTATTTTGCATTCCTAATCATTTTAATGAATGGAGGGGATTAAATCTTGGTGATAGGCACTCATCCTCCAATTTGCCATAAATATATGGTGCTGGTTATAGGGTTTTCAATTAAATAACAATTTGTATTTACTCAGATAAACAAGTATTGCCAGGTAAACTTGGAGATGGAGATGTGTTGGGCGAATATTTCAGCTTCTTCTCAATTTTGCCTGATGCTGGCCCTGACATCTGGGTTCTTTGCCTTTCCACAGTCAAAATTTGTCATTACAAATGAGTCACAGTGCAGGCACAACCAGGCGGACAAGTGGCTCTTACCTGAAGAGCTCTCCCAGAGTCTTTCACTTGCTCTGATTTTTTTAGCCTTTTCTGCCTCTCTGACCTTGAATTTATTACCTTTCTTCTCCTCTCATCCACTCCTCTTTAGCGATTTTAGTACATGGCTTTTACTTCTCTTTTTCACTGTACAAAAGGGTATTTTAAAAGAAAACAAGTCTACATATAAAACACTAATTCAGCTAATGCTTCCACTTTAAAAAAAAAATGCTAAGATTTTCCATAAGTTTGATCTGAAAGTTGAGTAACACGATCAACCTAAGACACAAAACTGTAAGATTGTATATTAAATTGTAATCAAATCAAATGATAAGAGTTTGGTAGTAGGAAAAACCAATTAGCAAATAACTCATTATCCTATTTACACTTTAATTCTATCAGCTGTTTCTTTAAATTCTATTTTGAGTTACAAGTCATTATAGAAATTAATTGAACTGATTTAGGTTTCTGCACATGAAGAGGCTGAATTTACCACCACTCACATTCCAATACCTGTATCAAAAAACATAAGAATAAATTAACAAGCATTGAAAATGGAAATTCAAATTGACTCAGAGTAGCACAGAAGTTGTGATATTATAGTAAGACATAAGAAAGTGTAAATGAAGAGATGTTTTATAATTAAAATAAAAATTAGCTAATGGAAATTTCTTGCATTTACATTAAATGAACCCCACAATGTCTTATTTCTAAAAATGGTATTTTTCAAGAGACCAAACTTTTCATGAGATCAAACAACAAATTTTTAAGGTTTAAAACAGGTGACCTCTTTAAAAGCAATGAAGTTTATTCTTAATCTGGTGATAATTCTACTAAATGCAACACTTGAAAATATTTAACTTATTTATCTGACTGGGTACTAAGGAAGCAAACTGTAGAAGTAGAATTTATTTCAGATTGCTGCCAGGCAAAATTAGCACTGTCCATTCTGCTATAGCTCCCCAAGAAAGAAGTTAATGTTTTTGGCTAGTAGTAACAATAACACAAAAACAAACAGTATTTAAGAAAGCCTGTAGGTTTCATTTCATCTGATAAAACCTCTGCACAAGAAGCTACTGACACACTGTGCAGCTCACACAAAAGGTTGATACAGTTGCTGAAATCTTAGACAAACACTACAGGTACATAGAAATTAAAACTCTTAGGTTTTTAATTAAAGAGAAAGGAGAAAGTTTTCTAATTCTGAAATATGGTAAAAAAAAAAATGAAAGGCAGCTAAATTAAACATTATATTTCACTTAAAATGTAAAATTACTGAGATAATCATGGATGTGAACACAGATATAGCTAAAAGGATATTTAATGCAGAGTTGTTTAAAATAGTGAAAACTGGAAACAAAGTGTCTAGCAATAGGGAATTCCTTAAGTCAAGATACATCCATATGATAGAACTAAAAAAGCTGTATGAGTATTTTAGTGACATGGGGAGATGTCCATCATATACACAGCTGGGTGAAAAAAGTAAGTTACAAAGTAGTAAATAGCGAATGAACATAGTTTTGTAAAGAGTAACTTTCTAGCTCCGCAATTTTAGGAAAGTTACTTAATTTCTCTAAATCAGTTTCCTCCTCAGTAAAAAGTGGATAATAACAGTACCTACCTCACAAGTTGGAGTAATTACTATAGATTCCGTGGATAGAGCAAATGGCACATTGTAAACTTAACACATGTCAGCTCTTTGTATTATACATGCATGGGGTGAAAAAGAATGGGATACAATAGTGGTTTTCTGCATGGGATTATGGCTGATGGTTTTACCTGTACTTTAAAAAATTTCTAAAGCAACACACTACTCATAATATGGGGGAAAATAAATTGGAATATTCACACACAATATTTCTTTTAGAAAATCTACCATAGTAGTTAGTGATCACAGTAACTAAATCTTGGTTGAGCTAAATTGATCCTTCGGATTTTGATTAAACAAGTTTATTCTGGAATGTTTAGCCATTATCAGTGGGATGCAGCCTTTGGCAGCCTAACCACTTCTTGTTTCCTTCCAACTCCCCACCCCTTGCTCACTTCTGGGATTCTTGCTCCTTGCACAGCACCCACCCCCCCTTTTTTTTTCCTTCACCATAATCAAAGTCTTGGGTCTCCCTCTACCAGACTGTTAAGCCTCAAGAATAGTGCCACTGTCATCTTCATCTTAGCATTGCTGGAGCTAATACAGTGGCTGGTATATAGCAGTTGCTCACTAAATGTTCACCAAACGAATGAACAAATTTCTGATAGTATTTCGGGATAGAGGGTTCAAATTCTCTCATAAGATAATTAGATAAAGATAAGTAGGCTAATCAAGTCTGAAACCATTTAGAATTTTCAGTAATTGTTCCTTAAAAAATAAAAAGGAAAAAGAGGAACAAACATCTCACCTTGAAGTATCATTTCTTAAAAAAAAAAAAGTTCTCATTTTATCCCATTATCTGTTTTAATAGACATAAGATATTACTATTTTTCTTCTATACTATGGTCCAGGTGCTTTAAAATATTCTATTTAAGGTTCCAGAAAAATCCAATAGAATTTAAGTAATTTGCTTCCCAAGTAACACAGCTAATAAGTTACCGAGCCTAATTAGCCTCAGGTCTTCCTGATTCTGATATGATGTCCATGATCTCTCTACACCACACTGTGGGGGAAAAAAACATCTCCTATGACTTTGACCCTAAAAACTGTTGTTATAGATATGGTAGGACCAAACGTTTTCAATAACTCTTGAGAAAATGCTTAAGATCCTTCCAAATATTTCTCATGGCTTTTGTGAGGTTCCATGAGAATAGAAACTGAGAAAAAGAGAGCAGCAAATCAAAGGTGTCTAAAGTGTTTTCCCTCCAGGTTCACAAGTCATCCAGCTTTACTTAAAAATGAAACCAAAGAACCCCAATTAAACATTAACTAGTAAAAAAACACTTCAACCAGAGGATTATTGTGAAGTAAGAATATTAGCACACCAAGGAGAATTTAACACTGCTTCTTAAAAAAAAGGTAAAGGTAAGGTTAGAGAGGCTTCCACACTTCATCCTTCCTCCAAATACCAGTTTTTCCACTTTCAACCACTGTTATGATGTTTAAACAGTAAATGGCAAGTTCCAATTCCCTGTAGCAGTCCCCAAACAAGGTGGGACACAAAAACCTTTCAGGTATCCATCCTGAAATGTTTAACTTCCTGAAGATATCACTTAGCACAGAATTTGCAAAAGATATCCCGAATATGAACTTTCCATGCTAAACCCAGCCTGCCAGGTTTAAAAGTAGGAAATTTATTGATATAGTTGAATATTTTCTAAACCAGTTGATAATTTAAGATTATTTACATATAAACTGCAACAATTTGTTGAGGTCTCCTTTGTGCCCTGCTGAAGTAGTGATAATCCCCATTTTACTTGTTCAGTGTTTAAATAATGTGTCTGAGGATCTACAGATTATAGATGAAACTAGGAGAAAAACCAAGGATTTGAAAAGTTAAGTATAGATTCAAAATCCACGCTCAACCCACAGACACTGAACAGTTGAATCTCTTCAAAATTTAGTATACACATCAAAAGAATTTTAAGGTCACATTTGAGCATGCAAGACTTGAAACGGAAATATGGCTAAGATTAACAAACTTAAAAAAAGTTTACAGGACATGGTATTTGAGTTCTTTCAAGATGTAACCGCAGGTTATTAACGATTATCCATATTCCGCGGATCCTGACCGAGGTCCACTCATTCTCACATTTTTGCGCTAAGAAAACCAAGTTCCTTAAGGGGAGCTGCTCTGGAGCGCCAAATGTTGAAAGGTTTCGTGGTGGGCAGCCCCAAACTGTGCTATTTCTGTTCACACATCATCAATAAGTGCCTCTCAAGAAAGAAAACGACAGTCCCTCCTCCACCACCTGAACTTCAGCCCTGACCTCCTGAGTGGCTTTGGACAAGCTAAGGTTAACCCATATCCCTTCAACACCAGGACCAAGTTACCCGAAACGGTTGCAAATAAACGAGTGGAATGCTCAGGGCAATGATAGTAAGCCACACATCCCTCCTCTATCAAACAAAATCCAAGGAAGGATGCCCTAGGGGTGGGGGGTGGAGGCAGCATTAGAGCCACGTCCCCGTTTCTTAATCCACCTTCTTCCCCTCCTCTCGCTTCTCAGCACGCCCCGCTCCATAGCCCATCCTCCTCCAGCCTCTCCGGGAGCACCTTACCCGCTCTCAGCTGTGGCTCCAGACACTCCCCGCTGAAGGCACTTGCTCCCGGGCAGGGGATCTACTGAGGGACGACGGAGCCCGCTGCCGCAGCCGCCGCGGCCAGCTCCAGCCGCCGGCACCTTCGGGCCGCAGCCGCCAGAAAGTTTGCTCGTGGTCTACGCCCGCTCGCGCCGCGGCCCCGCGAGGCGAAGCACCTCTCCGGGTCCCTCCCGCGGCCGCCACCCCCGAGGCCGCACTCGGCGGCGCCGCTGCACCCGCCGGGCTTGCGGCGGCCGAGGGCGGCTCCGTGCGCGCCGAGGGCGGGGTCTTCCCGCCCCGCTCGGTCCGCGGCGCGGCGCTGGGTGTTTACCGCGGCCCCGCAGCCCGCTTTCCCCGCCCGCCGCGCGCGGCCTGCGCCTCGCGCGCTTCTGACATCATTCATTCTCTCACACTCTCGCCCGCCCACTCCATTTCCAAACAGTGACTCACCCCGGCCGGGTGACGGCGCCGAAGTGGTGGCAGCGACCTCTCCTTCTGCCGTGGCTCTCCCGGCACAGAGCGGAGCTAGAAAAACCGGTGCGACTGCTTAAGAAGAAATCCCCAGCCGACCCTCCCCTTTCCCAGCCTTTCAAGGTGCAGGGAAGGAGGGGCTTGGCAGGCAGGACGGAGTGGCTCCGAGCGGAAAGGCCCCGCAGCGGACCTCCCGGAGCGGCGACACTGATCAATCTGGGAAAGTTCTTGGGGTGCACTCCCCGCAAGTTTCAAGGGTAGGGCCGGAAAGGGATTCCGCCACCTCCGCACCACGCCTGATTCAGGAACTGCTTCCTGACTGAAATGAGTGGGTTTGGGGGCACCGGTGTTTATTTAAAGGGTGTTGCCCGGGCCTTCGCCAAAGAAGTGGGTTCCAAACCTGACACCGTTGCCTGGCAGGCTTAGTCATCAGTCCGCTCGGTGGCAACTGTAAAAGTGTGAGCTGGGAGGGAGCTCCAAGCTAATGAAGCTAATAATACTTTCCCTTCGGTGACTTACCACTGTGTCATTTGTCCTGTTAATTGATTTGCTTCTCATTTAGGAAAAGAAACCGTAACCAAAATAAACAGTGAAAGAGTGGTTCCCTGCTCAGCTGAACACTGCGCTTTTCCGCAGCCTTTGAGGCACAAGGCGGCCGTAGTTAATGTTTTTAGAAGGAGTGTTGCCGTCTTAAAATTGGTCAGAGCTCTACATTTTGTTGGAGTTGCTATTCATATACACCTGCTCGGCAGTTTTTCAAAGTAAATGATGGTGGTGGCCTCAGAGATTCTAACTAGGATGACCAATCAGAGGAGATTTGGCCAAGTACTTATTGAATTTCATTGACAAAAAAATGTTCTATGTTAATTTTTGCTTCCTGACAAGGTAATTATGCTTAGAATTTGCACTGGTTTAGGGGTGCTTACATACTAATCAACAAAATAATCAGAGGGATTTCTTAGGTGCTTGGTATGGATATAATGTTGGTAAACAATTTTTATTAAACACGCTGTTAAAAAAACATACAAGACAGCCGGAACAGACAACTGTAGGATGTTGTCACAATACAGAAGCTTCCCTCAAATGAAAATGCTCCTGAAATTAAGCCAAGACTCAACAACATTGTTGTGAAAAATACACTCATTTAAAGCTATAGAAAGATAAGAACCCAGAGGAGAATGCCAACAATTGAAATTTATTTTTGTTGGGTTTATTTTTTCCTTTTCAGTAAGTAGCTGGTTTTCAGTTTTACAAAGCCCAGGCATTTTGCCCAGACGGCAATAGCAAATGGATTGGTTTGCTAGGATGCAGTCAAAGCAAATGGAAATTCAAACCAGCAGGTTTTATGGACAACTGCAGATCTAATGCTGAAGCAGGGGTGTCCATTGGTAAAACAGAGGGACTAGATTCAAATGTGTAGCCACAGGCTACTCCCTGCTTCATGACCCAAATATTTGGACCTTATGGCAGTATGTATATATAAAATTTTCTACACTACTCAAAATATGATGATGCAGGCTTTTTTGGCCTATGTACACGGATAAAATTAAAAAAGACTCAAAACATGGCCTGCAGTCCTTTCTGCATTGTTGCATGATGCAAGTCCTTCTATCATAAGGAAGCCTCTGCCTTTAGAGGAGGCTTTTAAATGGGTAGTTTTGAATTTGTGGTTACTATTGTGCCTCTTTAAATATTGTGAAATAAATAATTAGGTCACTTTATTACAACACTTAAATATCCCCCAAGTAAATATAATAGTATAAGTATGACTGAATTGCATGAAGTTTTCCCATTCTAAAGTAAATTGTCAACATGAGAAAACAAATTATTCGTCTTAATTTCTGCTTTGAAAAATAGCAACTTACCCATCTCACAGAAGGAGGTGATTTCTTTCTTTTTGATTGTACCTTTTTTTCTTATAATGTATCAAAGTTTACTAAGTCCATGATTCATCACCTTCCAAAAATAATGATGCTAAGAGAAAGGGCTGACAGGTAAGTTCATTTCAAAAGATTTGTTCCTAAACCAGTACATTCTATAAATCATGTTCTACAGATATTTCTTTTGGTTGATAAAACATACTGATTAATGTAGGCAAACAGTATGTATCTACAGTACTTATCTCTTCTTATAATAACTCCTGCTCTGAATTTACCTAAGTCATTCACTCAACCAACAATTGTTTATTGAGTTCCCACCATGTGCCACAGTAGTTTATCTAAGAATCACCATGTACACCTTCTAAAGTCTTAGCAAAAGTTTTCTGTTTATTTTTTTTTTAATTTTGCATGAGGATTTTTATTGCTGCTTTAATTTATCCAAGATCCAGCATAGTGGCTGGACCACATGGCTTAGTGCCTGTCATGTAATTATTGAGTGAGTGAAAAAATAAATGAATGAACAGATGAACAACCTTAAAAAACAAACCAATTATGAAGTTACTTGATGTTATGGGATACTATGTGGCAAATAAAAAAAGAATAAAATAAATCCATAGGCTCTGACTTAGAAAAATGCCCAGGTTTAGTGAAAAATAGAAGCAGCAATTTTTTTTTAAAAGAAGTATATATAATAATACCATTTTTGTGAAACAAATACCACTCTCCCCAAAATCCATAACCAAGTTATGTATTACCTCTTAGCAATGAGTTATAGGAACAAAGTGTGAGGGAGAGACTGTTTTCTCCCTATCATTGTATTCTTGGACTATATTCCAATGAGTCTCAATACTTTTGTAATTAAAAACAACAAAAGCAATACTTGAACTTAGAAGACTGTGATACTACCAGGGAGCTTACTGTCTAGTTGGAAAGACAATAACAACTTAGAGACTAAGTCTGCAGAGCTCAACCTCTGAATTTTGGTTTTCAGATATTCTGTGTACCAGGCCCATCCAAAGAGCAAATATTGACCACTTGTTGAGTACATAGTATATACAAAGGACTATGCAAATTGTTGTAGCTATATTATTTAATTTACTACTTCCATCAACCTCTCAATGTCCTCAGTATCTGAGGAAACTACAGATAGGAGATTTTAAGTTGTTTAAGTTGTTTACCTAAGATCATGTTCAAGTAAGGGGCATAGTTAGGCACATAAAAAACTCTTCTCACCCCGAAGTTTATGCTTTTGACCACCATGTCTTCAATTGCACTTTCTTGATATAACTCTTCTGATTTGGCAATATTCCTTCATTTTTGGTTTTTGAAACATTTTCATTTTAATGTTTATTAAAAATGTGATAAAGTAATATAGTCATATTAAAGAATAATCAGAAAATGGAGAAAACATATAAACACGATTAACATTTTAGTATGTGATTTCCTTAGGTGTCTATTAGAGATCATTTTAACAATACCATACATATAATTCTTAATCTGATTTTTTTTTATTTAGCACTATATCATGTGCTCTTTCCTCAAAATCATAATAGTGGCTCCATGGTGTGCCAAAAAATGTGTGTGTGTGTGTGCATGTGTGGATATAGAACTTAGTCTCTTTGATATCTTGTAGTCTAATTCTTAATTTGGGAGCAGTTTAGTATAATATTTTTCTATTAATTAAAACCACTAGCCTATCTTCTTTATGATTGGTATCTAGTATACTACATATACAAATGTTCTATATTACATAAAAGTGTTCTGGGTATTAGAAAAGCAAGCAAAGGCTACTATGTGCCACATTTTATTAACATTATTGTCTCTGTTACTTCTGGACTTGAGGATGGGGCAGATCAAGTGAAGATTGGCAGTGATTGGAGTTAGGAGAGTGGTGATGGGAATGGAGGAAGTGGAACAGATTCAAAGTGTGATGGACAGAATGCACAGATTCGTTGGATGTAGGGATGGAGCAAAAGGTGACATCTGCATTTTTTTTTTCTTCAGCCATTGGGTGGGTAGTGGTACCCTTTACCACAACAGGGAATGCTGTGATAAGAGAAGATTTGTGGAGGAAGATGTTGAGTTGTGCTTTAAACATGATGAGTTTCAGATGTGAGATGTATTAATGGCTCAGACATCAGATATGTTGGTATGGAAGTCAGAAAAGAGGCAAGGACTAGAAATTTGAGAATACTGAGCATATGGATAATAATGGAAGTCATAGGAAAAGATGAGATGGCCTGGAAAGAGAGTATAGAATGAAAAGAGAAGTCCAAGAGGGAGTGCAACATTATAGTTAGATGAAGGAGTTGATAACTGCAGATGAGGTTGAGAATATATCACTAGAGAGGGAGTAAGAAAACCATGAGAACATGGTTCATGGTGTGGTGGTTTGGAACTATGTACCCCAGAAAAACATGTTCTTAAACGTAATCTGTTCCTGTGGGTGTGAACCCATTCTAAGTAGGACCTTCTGATGAGGTTACTTCATTTAAAGTGTGGTTCAACTCAACCAGGATGGGTTTTAATCCTGTTACTGGAACCCTTCATAAGCAGAATGAAATTCAGACACAAAGAGAGAAAGCCAGAGGCAGCAGCCAGAAGCTGAACATCATCAGAACTTGGAAGAGAAGGGAGAGGCCAGGAGAGGCTGCCATGGGCATTACCATGTGACAGAAGCCCAGAACCAAGGATCAACAGCAGCCATTTCCAGAATGCCAGTCTTTGGGAAGAAAGCATCACCTTGATGATGCCTTCATTTGGACTTCTCCTAGCCTCAAAACCATGAACCAATAAATTGCTATTGTTTAACCCTACCCATTGCATGATATTTTCTTCAACAGCCAGGAAATCTAAAACACATGAAAACTAAGAAAAAGACTCTTTGAGAAAGATGGGGTGTCCATCTATGTCAAATGCTTCTGAGAGAGCAAGGACAATGAAGGCTGAAAAATGTCCATTGGGTTTGGTGACACAGAGGTCTTTGTTGACATTAGCCAGAAGGAATTGGGTAGCATGGTGGGACAGAATCCTGTTGGAGTGGGCTGAGGCAGAGCTGGGTTCAGCAGTGGGCCAAGTGAGTTGGTTTTCTGGAGTATCATAAGGGGTGCTAAAGCACTAATGGAATAAATTTATAAAATACAATTTGGACTGGATGGAAATGAGTGAGTGCTATTGGGTATAGCATTTCTTTTTGGGTGATGAACATGTTCCAAAATTGATTATGATGATAGTTGCACTAGTCTGTGAATATACTAGAAATCATTCAACTGTACACTTTTAAACAGGTAAATTGGATGGCTTTTGAGTTATAGCTCAATAAACTTGTTATATTAAATATAAAAAAGCTGTTTTATATATATATATATATATACACATACATATATATATATATATATAATTGCATCCCTTTCCCACCAGAGTAGGTAGAACTCCTAAATGAAAATTTTATAATGCTTCTCACTCTTCTTAAGAACAGACCTATCTCTGATGACTATGTTTCAATATGTGTGCAATTGTAGTGTACTGAAATTCTGAAACTGAATGGTGCTGTTTACTGTCTAATTTTTAAATCCTTGAATATACACTTCAAGAAGTTATCTGGTTTGGAAACTAGCAAATGAAAGCCTGAGGGAGAACAAGAATATGGAGAAGTGGGGAATATCTGGGCTGCCTCTAGCCTCACAGGCGACCCTCATTTACTTCACTGGCTCCCTCTCTGCTTGCAATTACATGGTTCTAGTCCAGTTAGAATGCACACATACACCCTCCTACACACAGTTTATTAGGGCACTGTATAGGATTATATCACCTTACTCCAACTTGTCTTTCTTAAAAGGGAGTGGAACGTGAATTGCAAATTAAAAGACATTTTTTTTCTAATTTAAAATGTGAAGGAGGATGATGTTGTTGGCAGAGTTGCTAACTTTATAGACCTGACTTTTCAGCTCTTAGCTCAAACTGAAATGTCTACTGAGAAAGGTACAAAGTCTACCTGTTTTTCTAACCCTTTTCTATAATTAAGTGGAGGTAATAATTGTACACTACTGTGCTTTCTATATGAAACTATCCAATCAAGGATATTATGAGTATTATGAGTATAATTATTATAAGAGTATAATTAGTATTATGAGTATACTCAATTATGAGTATAATCTCAATTATCTTTACCACATCCTACTGCTTAAATATGGTTAGGATGTTATCGTATATAAAGAGACTTCAAAGATGAGTGATAACAAACTAAAACCTTTGATTTCTCAGCTTCTTCAACTCTCTTAATCTTAGGTATGGATTTTCAGACAGTAGTCATCAAAGTATATGTCATACATACAATCTCTATATTTAACATGAAATAACACCTTGCATTTATATTAATGTTGTTACTGAAAAGAATCCAGAGTACTTTTCATATGCCATTAATTCATTTGTTACATTCTTTTTTTTATTAAATTCAGTTTTATTGAAATACATTCACACACCATACAATCATCCATGATATACAATCCATTTGTTACGTTCTTACAACACCCTCTGAAGTTAAGTTTTGATGACTCCTTAGTCTGCATTCAGAATCTACTATCAAATATTTAAAGATTCAGAAGAAAGTAATTGCCTATAACTATTTGTAAAGCAGTTCTTACTTCCTTTTGTGCTTTAAAATTCAATGTTTCCAATTTAATCTCTTCATATTATATTCCTCCGTGATCCGAACCAGATATTCTTAATTCTTTCCTATCCTTGCCTTTTTCAGGCTGGTTCTCATAAATTAATCTGGTCCTTCTTTTAACCCTTCTTTTCCCTCTGGTCTGGTTTCATTCATTACATTTACTTTTCTTTTGATTAAATTTGAAGGGAAGAATTTACCTTATTTTTAGAGTATGTGTTCTAGGTTTCTCCACTTAGCAATCTGTTGCCACTCAATAAATACATTTGATTAATTGTACTTTTCTCTTCACCCATGTTAAATTCATCTATCCCATAAACATTTATCAGATACCTAGTGTACAAAGCATTGTTTTGAGCTACATACGGGAGATAAAGGCATAGTGTATGTCCCTGATTTCAAAGAGCTCTTGATATTTGGGAAAATAAGATAAGCACAAGAGAATTGCATGACATCATTTATCATAATGTGATCATATTTCACCCAGAAGTAAATTAAAACTTAATTATTTGTTTCAGAGATTTTCAAGCCAATGCTTAGATGACATAGCCATCTAGTTAGGACCTCTTTAACTGTGTCTAACGGTGCTAACAGGCTAGTTTCTAGCTTCCCACTGCCCCTCCATCTCAAGGAGATCACCCTTTGAAATATGCTAGATAATTTAAATTGTAGATAACTAAATAAATAGAAAAGAAAAAAAATAGAATAATAGTGATTATATCCACTGAAATGTTGAACCATAGGCATATACCTATGGATGCACGTGTAGTCTGATAGAAAAAAATGGCATATTCAAGAGGTTTAACTTGAAAGAGTTTAATAAAGGGACTGTTTAAAAAGGTATAGTTGAAAGAAGCCAGTACAAAGATATGACAAGAAATAGTGAACATTTAATTCATATGAAAGTCCAGTATAGGGAAATCTATACACAGAAAATAGATTAGTGATTGCTTCCTACTGGGAGAGGAGGTGGGGAGAGGAAATAGTATACAAAGGGGTGATAGCCAAAGGATACAGGGCTTTTTTTTTTTTTTTTTTTTTTTGAGATGATACAAATGTTGTAAAATTGGCTGTGATGATGGCTGCACTTATCTGTGAATATACCAAAATTATGCACTTTAAATGGTTGAATTGCATGGTATGTGAATTATGTTTCAATAAAGCTGTTTAATAAAAAAACATACAATTAAAATATTTTTAAATGCCAAAAAAAAGGAATGAAGTACTGATATAAGCTATGATATGGATGAACTTTGGAAACATTATACTTAAGTGAAAGAAGCCAATCACAAAAGACTGTATATTGTATGATTCCATTTGTGTGAAATGTCCAGCATAGGAAATCTATAAAAACTAAAAGTAGATTAGCGGTTGCCTAGGGTTGGGGAGGTGGTTAGGGGAAATGGGAAGTGACTGCTAATAGGAACAGGATTTCTTTTTGGGTGTGATGAAAGTGTTCTAAAATTGACTGTGGTGATTGTTGCACAAGTCTGAACACACTAAAACCCACTAAGCTGTAAACTTGAAAGGAGTGAATATATGGTGTTCTAGTTTCAAAATGGCTTTCTCCCAGGACGTTCCTCTCTAGGCTGCAGTTCCTCAAAAATGTCACTCTTAGTTGCACTTGGGATATTTGTCCTCTCTCAGCTTCTCTGGAGCAAGAGTCTGCTTTCAATGGCCATCTGCAAAATGTCTCTCATCTGCAGCTCCTGTGCTTTCTTCAAGTGTCTCTCTTGGCTGTAGCTCCTCTTCAAAACATCACTCACAGCTGCACTGTGTTCCTTCTCTTTGAGTCAGTTCATTTATATGGCTCCACTGATCAAGTCCCACCCTGAATGGGTGGAGCCATGCCTCCATGGAAATTATCCAATTAGAGTCATCACCCACAGCTGGGTGGGGCACATTCCAAGCAAATCTAATCAGCACCAAAACGTCTGCCCCACAAGACTACATCAAAGATAATGGCATTTGGGGACACAATACATTCAAACTGGCACATATGGTATGTGAATTATATCTCAATACAGCTGGTTTTTAAAAAAGTGAAAAACAAAAAGATAGGGTGAAGCACCCAGGGACAGTGGGAACTCAATGGGCAGGCCTCTTGCTTGTCAGGGCAAGAGGAGGGAAAGATGTTTCCAGAGCAAGGTGAGAGCTGGAACTGTGGGAAAGGCACTGCCAGGTGGGAGTCGTGGCCTCAGATGGAGGAACATAGCCACTCAGAGCAGCAACGTGATAGGACAAATATTCTGATCTCTCACTCCTCATATCCTCAGATTTCCTGCTGGTACCTCCCGCTGACTGAACCTAACCAGAAGCAGAAGGGCTAGGAAGCCAAGATGGTGCAATTGGTAGAGGCTTAGTCTCCAAGAGGACAGAACAAGGCCAAGAAGGGTGGAGAATGGCTCTGGAAGGGCCAATGAAGAATAACCAGCACAACTCCTTATAGAATTTTGGGGGCCCATAATAAATGGGTTTATGATAAAGTGTTTCTGAGGCACTGAATTTGAAGGACACAAATTTGCCATCATGGTTTACATTTTGTCCCTGGTGTGAACTGAAAAAGCAGTACCTGATGCTAGGAAAGAATGCTATCCTTTCCCCTTGTTTTCATTCCTTGGCTGCTCAAGCAAATATCATGCAATGGGTTGGCTTAGAGAATAGAAATGTATCAGTTCATGGTTTTGAGGCTAAGATAAAGTCAAAATCAAGGTGTCATCAAAGCAATGCTTTCTTCCCAAAAGACTGGTGTTCTGGGGCTGGCTGCTGGTGATCCTTGGTCCTGGACCTCTCCGTCAAATGGCAATGCACATGGAAGCCACTCCCTTCTCTTCTGGATCCCATTGAATTTCAGCTTCTTGCTTCCTGTGGCTTTCTCTCTGTCTGTCTGAATTTTATTTCACTTACAAAGGGTGCCAGTAATAGGATTAAGTCCCATCCTGATTGAGCTGGGCTACAGTTTAACTGAAGTAACATCATCAGAAGTTTCTACTTACAATGGGATCACAACCACAAGAATGTATTAAGTTTAAGAACATGTTTTTCTGGGGTATATGCAGTTCCAAACTACCACACCCCTAGTGAGATGTGCTCTTTCTTACATTTCCTGAGCAACAATTCCAGCAAAGTTGAGAATTGGGATAATACAAACTGAGTAGACCAATGACCTCAGAATTTAAGTTAGCTAATCGCTCGTCCGAGCCCTCTCCCACCACACCAACTACTGTATAGCTTAAATATAATCAAGTTGTTAACATTTCATCTCCTCTTATTTTGAGGAGAAATGTTCTATTGGCAGATCAAACCTTTAAGATAAAGGTCAATCAGTTGAAAAAGAAGCCATGTTTGCCCTAGACAATCCCAATTTAAATCACACACAACAAAAATCATCTGAAGATTGGTAATGTAAAAACTCCCTGAATGGCTTGCATAACTATACACATAATCTGTGCTCAGAATTTTAACTGCTTAGAATTAATTTGTGAAATCATTTCTATTGGTAAATTAATATACAAAGTGATTTTTGAGCTTCACTCTTTTCCAGTAGCATAGCCAATTAAGACTATAGCAAAGGACCTTCTCTGGCCACAAAATGTGATCATGGATTCCCAGTCATACTCTGCTGGTGGGAAAGTTATCTAAAACAACTGGTCTGTAATCAAGGAGACAGTGAAAAGAGAATAAGCTGCTCTTGTTATCTTTGCATTTTCCTGGCCTCCAATTCCATGTTATCTTGACTAAATTATAGTCTTTAAAATAACAAATATTTATGATCAATATCTTCTGCTATAGAACAGATGAGGACAGAGAAGCAGACATTGCATTTGTCAATGTGGTTACTGGTATTCTTTGCCAAAGCAGATTTAGTGGAGCAGAGCTTCCTAGCTGGTGGGCAAACACAAGCTGGGGAGCCTCGAATGATTGCAGGTAAGCTGAAGAAAAAGCCCATTCTCTTCCTGGTGTACCCAGAAGTGGCTAGAGTGACCTCAAGATATCCTCAAGATGCCAAATAAATAGTATAGTTTTCTCTGGTGTAATAACATGGAAAAGTTTGGGAAGCACTACAGTAGAGTAATAGTGGTGGAAGTCACATTGCAATTATGGAGGAATGAATGGAGCAGTGGATGATTCAAGTATAGAGAATTCTTTTAAGATATATGTCTATCTGGGGGAAAATGTGGAAATAAAAACCTCCCCACCTGGGGAATTCCTGATATTCTCACAAGCATCAGGAACTACCAATTTAAAAGGCCGAGCCCTCAATCTTGGGGCTTGCCATTATGAAGCTTGTTACTACAAGGAAGAGGCTAAGCCTACTTAAAATTGTGCCTAAGAGTCACTCCCAGAGAGCCTCTTTTGTTGCTCAGATGTGGTCTCTTTCTGAAGCCAACTCGGCAGGTAAACTCACTTTTCTTCCCCCTACATGGGACATGACTCCCAGGGAAGAGTCTGGACATAGCATCATGGGATTAAGAAAGCCTTATTGACAAAAGGGAGGAAGAGAAATAAAACAAATAAAGTTTCAGTGGCTGATAGATTTCAAATGGAGTCAAGAGGTCATTCTGGAGGTTATTCTTATGTGGTATATACAGATCCCTTTTAAGTGTTTAGTGTATTGGAGTAGTTAGAAGGAAATACCTGAAACTGTTGAACTGCAACCCAGTAGCCTTGATTCTTGAAGAAGATTGTATAATTATATAGCTCACATGGTGTGCCCATATGATTGTGAAAACCTTGTGGCTCATACTCCCTTTATTCAGTGTATGGGCAGATGAATAGAAAAATGGGGACAAATGATAATGGAGGGGTATGTGGGATGGGATATTTGGGTGTTCTTTTTTACTTTAATTTTTATTCTTATTTTAATTTTATTTGGAGCAATGAAAATGTTCAAACATTGATTGTGGTGATGAATGCACAACTATATGATGACATGAACAATTGATTGTACACTTTGGATTATTGTATGATATGTGAATATATTGCAATAAAAAATGGAAAAAAAAAGATATACGTCAGTGAAAGAAAGGAAAGACAGGTAATAGGCTGTTTCTAGGCAGATTTGATGAACAGACACTTGAACACAATTGTGGAGAGTAGGAAAGGATCTGGCCATAGATGTTAGAGCCACAAGGGAGAGAGATGGTATATAATGTTAACATGGAAAGGAGGAGCACTGAGGGAATTTGCTACGATGACCATTATTTTCTTTTTGAAATTAGAGTTTAGGTCATCAGCTGAGTGTAAGAGGGATCTTGATAGAGGGCTTAAGAAAGATATAAAGATTTGAAATACCTGCTATCAGAAATAAGAAAGGAAACTGGCAAGGGATCAGTAAACATTTGCCAAAGTTGAGAGTCAAACTGAGAATGGGACTCATAAATTTGTAATGGAGCTAATCAGTAGTTTTGTATCCTTAACTTAGCCGTGCCAGGACACCTGGATGCTTGAGTAGCAACAATGGTTAGGTGGTTTCATCTAGGACCAGGACCTGGAAAAGCAAGTATAGTAGAAGGGCAAACTGGCAAGAGAATTGAGAAAGCTTTTAAGTAAATAAGAAGAGGGATATAATTTGAGCTTGTTAGAAAATAGCTCTGCTTTATTTGTCTTGTTCATTGCTGTAACTCCAGTACCTACAATGGTCAACAACCTTGGCTGTGGATTAGAATAACCTGGAGAACTTTAAAAACTCTGATGCCCAGGCTGAACCATGAACCAATTAAATTGGAATATCTGGATGAATCCCAGGCACAGTATTTTTAAAAGCTCCCTGAGTGTTTCCAGTTTTCAGCCAGTTCTTGATAACAACTGGTCTAGAACTTATTAGCATACAGTAGAAACTTAATAAATTTAGTTCGGGGATTAAGGGATGGAATTCAGGTTAGATTGGAGAGCCCTGAATCTAGGAAGAGCTGAAGTTGGGAAAAGGTGTAAAGATTGAAGTTCCATGAACTTGAAGTCACATTTAAGGATGTTGTGGTCAGAGAAAGGAATTTATAAGTTATTTTGCAGTGGGCACAGTTCCAAGTGATGATATAATTTAACCTTGTTCTGGCCGCAGGATCTTTTTTTTAATTTTTTTGCCTAAGTAGTAAAGGTGTGAAGCTTGCTATAATAGTGGCAGATAAAGGTTTGATGTTAGGGTGTTGGAAGGCTTGTGAAGTTGTTCTGGTTTGCTAATGCTGTTGTTTTGCAAAATACCAGAAATGGATTGGCTTTTATAAAGGGGATTTATTTGTTTGCAAAGTTACAGTCTTAAGGCCAGTAAGTGTCCAAGGTAAGGCATCAACAATAGGGTACCTTCACTGGAGAAAGGCCATTGGTATCCAGAAAACCTCTGTTAGCTGGGAAGGCACGTGGCTGGCATCTACTTGCTCCCAGGTTGTATTTCAAAATGGTGTTCTCCAAAGCATCAGCTTTCAAGGGCCATCTTCAAAATGTGTCTCTCAGCTGCAGCTAGCTATGAGCTCCTTCTATCTGAGCTTTCATAGGGCTCTAGTGAACTAATCAAGGCCCATGCTGAATGGGTGGGGCCACACCTCCATGGAACATTCAATCAGAGGTCACACCCTAACCAAAAGGTATCACTCACAGTTGGGTGGGTCACATCTCCATGGAAACAACCTAATCCAAAGTTTCCAACCTAATCAACACTAATACATCTGCCCTTGCAAGACTGCATCAAAGAACATGGCTTTTTCTGGGGGACATAATATAGCCAAACCGACACAGAAGTTACAAGTTTTACAGGGGATAGGCAGAGGGGAAGAGAGGAGGAAGACTTGCTATTCATGGTTCTCAGACCAGATATTGATCTCTGCTGAAGCAGTTCTCATGTACACTTCCTCCTGGTATCTGCATGACCCTAAATCCAAAAGTTTCAGCAAATTCTTCTGGCTCTCTGAGTCTGAGATCACCTTTTCCCTGGGACTGCATCCAACTTCCACTAAGATACATACACTGAAGTTTTATTGTGAATTAGTTAATTCACTTTCTTGCTTTCAAGAGAGTACTGTGGTCTGCCCCAAACAAAATGGAGAACTAAGATGCTTCAGGGCTTTGTACCCTCACAGAAGCTTGGAAAACCTGCAAGAACTGGGAGAAACATCTTTCTAAAAGCTCCAGAAAGCAGTTTAAAAGATTTCAGTAATGGGATGAGAGCAAAATGAAGAAAAAGGCCTCTTAAAAATGGTGGGACATTGTGGCACCCAGGCTGGCCCCTCTCCCTGTCCCTCACTAGATTGGTGCCAAACCTGCCCATGTTCCAAGTGCAGGTCCTTGGTCTACGTTCTGGAAGAAGCAGAGTAACCCTCATGCACATTCTGGGAAAATCTATGTCTCGCCCAATCTGTCTGGTGGTAGCCTGAGGGATTGCTTTACCATAACTTGCCCTGCATGTAGAAGGTTGTGTACTCCTACAGCAAGTTGTGCTGTCCAGGTCAAGGGAATGCTGGCTGTAGGACATACAATGCAGTGCCTGGGACCATGAGGAAAAGTTCCTGTCCATGTAAATAGGGTAGTACCTAGCGCCACACTGTGCGTGCCCAAGACAAGATGCATACACTGAAAGGATCAGGGAGGCCCTCACACTTTGGCCTGGAGCTATTTTCCAAACTCATTGTATGGATCTACCCTGAAGGAGAGCCCTTGCACAGGTCAGTCTGCAAAGACTGGAAAAGGTTTTCTTTTTTTCCTTCTTTCATTTTTTTTGTTAGTTCCAGGCATTCAAGAAAAGCTATCGTAACACTAGCTGGATAACAACTTAAGGAACAGAAGCCTCAGAGTATAATTTCCAGCAATAACACACTAAAATATCAAAATGTCCAGGTATTAACAAAAGAATTAAAAACATACAAAGAAATAGTGATGGTTCAGGCAAAGGAGAAGTTTACAGCATCAGAAATCATCAATGAGGAGGACCAGACTGGGGACATAACAGTCAAAGATTTTTAAAAAATGGTCTTATATATGCTCAAAGAGCACAAGGAAAACACAGACAAAGCACCAAAGGAAATCAGGAAAATAATAAGTGAACACAAAATGAATATCAATAGAGAGATGGAAATTATGAAAAAGAACAAAAGAGGGCCGAAGACCACAGTAAAAGAAATAAAAAGCTCTCTAGAAGAATTGGAGCTGGCAGAAGAAAGAATCAAGGAATTTGAAGATAAGACAATTGAAATGATCCCATCTGAGGAGCAGAAAGAAGAAAAAATAAAGAAAAGTGAACAGAGCCCAAGGAAACTGGGGGACACTGTGTTGGTTTGGAGCTGTATGTACCCCAGAAAAACACGTTCTTGAATTGAACCCATTCCTGTAGGTGTGAACCCATTCTAAGTAGGACCATTTGATGAGGTTACTTAAGTTAAGCTGTGATCTGCCTCAATCAGGAAGGGTCTTGTAGGAGCTCCTGGCCTGAGCAAAACAGGTCTGTGGACCTTGGCACACAGCAGTCTGTGTGACCTGGGCAGCTAATGTTTAATCTATCATCTTCGTAAACCAGTAGAGCATGAATGTGTCATTGGGCTCTGTACCTATAGAAGCCAGACCCCCTGGTGTCAAGTGTTAATCTATAGTTTACTTCCTTCCTGAACTCCCTAAAATGTTATCACTCTTGTGATACACCCCACACCCTATAATCCTCCTTTCCTTCCTGCACAACATAGCCGATCACCACCACCCCCACCACCATGCCACAAGACCCTGTTCCCATGCTTATACCCTTAGGGATGTCATTGTCTCAAACCCTTATAACTGGCTCAGTCAGCCTCTTTAACTGTGCAGTTTGCCTGGCTGCTGAATGCTGCACCCACCCGGCAAGAGAGAGCCGTTTATGATCTCTACACCACACCCCCTGTAAGTAAGCCCTGAATAAAGTTTCATGTATCAGAAAATGCCCAGTGTCTTCTTTAGCCTCTGGACTGGCAAAACCCTCATGGGCTACGACAGGACTTAATCCTATTATGGAAGTCTTTTGTAAGAGAATGAAATTCAGACACAGAGAAGGAAAAGCCACAGGGAGCAAGAAGCTGAAATGGAGCTGGAAAGAGAAGGGAGAGACCTGGAGACACTGCCATGTGCCTTGCCATGTGACAGAAGAACCAAGGATCACGGCAACCAGCACAGAACTCCACAGTCATTGGGGAGAAAACATTGTGTTGGTGATACCTTGATTTGAATATTTTCCCAGCCTCAAAGCCATGAAAAATAAATTTCCATTGTTTAAGCTGGCCCATTTCATGGTATTTGCTTGAGCAGCCTAGGAAACTAAACCAGATTTTGGGAACAGGAGAGGGGTTCTGCTATTACAAATACCAAAAATGTGGAAAGAGCTTTGGAATTGGGTAATGGGTAGAGGCTAGAAGAATTGTGACGTGCTGGATAGGAAAGACCTAATTTGCTTTGAAGAGACTTTTGGTAGAATTACAGATGCTAAAGGTTCTTCTGATGAGGCCTGAGACAGAAAAGATGAATGTGTCATTGCAAACTGGAGGAAAGGCAATTGTTTTAAAGTGGCAGAGAACTTGGCAAAATTGAGTACTGATGTCAGATGGAAGACAGAATTTGAAAGTCACCAGCTTGGATATTTAACTGAGGAGATTTCCAAACTAAATGTGGAAAGTGTGGCCTGACTTTTCCTTGCAGTTTCTAGTAAAATGTGAGATGAAAGGAATAAGCTGAGAACTGAACTCCTGGGCACTAAGAAACCAGAAATTGATTGGAAAGTTTTGAGATTCAGGAAAGCAAGTCCCCAGAGAATAGTGCTCCTAGTGAGGGTTTTACTGAATATGGAACCAGTTAGCCATTTCCATGGAAGTCAGGATTGGAAATGCAGTTATCCAAGAAGGATCTATGGAAAGATCCTTCTTTGGTCTGATGTTTTGGACCCCTTTGTATTACGTACAAAACTGACAAGGTTTTTGCATAATTTGTGTGAATGAAACCACTACCAGCCTGGACTAAAAGGGATAGAGAGGGATAAATTAAAGGAAAAATTACTTCAAAGGCAGAACGACAGATACTGAGGTCTGGACCAGAGATATCTTCTCAGGCTAAGAGAGTGGGCTGACCCACGATTATGGAAAGCATGAGTCTGCCCCAGCCCTTAGAGAGGACTAGCTTTCTACCCTGTTGTTCAGGAAAAGTGCTGTCATTCCAGTGCTCTGAGAGTGTGGAGCCCATGCCCCGGGGATTGTGGAGAATCTGGCTTCCACTTCAACACTCTTGAGTGGATGGTGTCTGTGCCCGGGCACTTGCAGAGAGCCTGGCCACCATCCCAATGTTTGGAGAGGATGGAGCTTCCACCCCAGTGTTTGGGGAGAGCATGTGCAGACACTTGGAAAATCCCTCCATTGTCCCAGAGGACAAAAATGTTATTCCATAAATGTCTCTCAGACATTGAAATCTAATAAAGCACGTCCTTCCCTGAGTACTTTGGGAAGAGCATAGAAAAGAAAATAAGAAAAGTATTTGCAAAGCCCCCTTGAGGGACTGGGGAAAAAATGTGGAAATATTAAACTTACCCACCTGGGGAATTCCTGATATTCTCGCAAGCATTGGGGACTACCAATTTAGAAAGTTGAGTCCTTGATCTTGGGGCTTGCCCTTATGAAGTTCATTACTACAAAGGAGAGGCTAAGCCTACTTATAATTGTGCCTAAGAGTCACCACCAGAGAACCTCTTTTGTTGTTCAGATGTGGTCTCTCTCTCCAAGCCAACTTGACAGGTGGACTCACTGCACTTCCTCCTACATGAGACATGACTCCCAGGGAAGAGTCTGAACCCAGCTCTATGGGATTGAGAAAGTCTTCTTGACCAAAAGTGGTAAGAGAAATTAAACAAAATAAAGTTTCAGTGGCTGAGAGAGCTTAAATGGAGTTGTGAGATCATTCTGGAGGTTATTCTTATGCATTATGTAGAGATCTCTTTTTAGTTTTTTAGTGTATTGGAATAGCTAGAAGGAAAAACCTGAGAATGTTGAACTGCAATCCAGTATCCTTGATTCTTGAAGATGATTGTATAATTATATAGCTTATAGGTGTGCCCATGTGACTGTGAAAACCTTGTGGCTCACACTCACTTTATCCAGTGTATGGACTGTAGAAATGGGGGCAAAAATTAAATGATAATGGGGGAGGGGCAGAATGAGGGATATGGGATGTTTTGGGTGTTCTTTTTTACTTTTATTTTAATTTTTATTCTTTATTTTTATTTTTATTTTTTTGTAGTAATGAAAATGTTCAAAAGTTGATTGTGGTGATAAACGCACAACTACATGATGATACAGTGAATAACTGTAGACTTTGGATGATTGTATGATATGTGACTATAACTCAATAAAATTGCAGTAAAAAAAAAAAAAGAGTATGTCTTCCTAGGTTTTGGAACTGTTTGGGTTCCATGACCCCTGTTTTCCTTCCAATTTTTCCATATGGGAATGGGAATGGTTATCCTATGCCTGTCCCTCCATTGTGTATCGGAAGCAAATAACTTGTTCTCTAGGTTTTACAGGACTACAGATGGCAGGGAATTGTGCCCCAGGGCAGACCACACCCATAACAGATTTTTTAATTTAATTTTTTGTAAGTAGAGAAGTCATTTCACAGAAAAATCATGTAAATATTACAGCATTTCCATTAATCCCCTATTGTTACAATAAATGAAAGATTATTAAAATTGAACTACTAACTATATATTCCATAGTTTACATTAGGTGTATTTTTCCCCTTATAATACCTTACTATTAACATTTTGTATTAGTGTGTTACATTTGTTATAATTCATGTAGGAACATTTCTATACTTATACTATTAACTAAAGTCCATGGTTTAAAATAGTGTTTACTGTGTTATACAGTCCTATGTTTTATCTTTTAATTTTTATTCTAACAACATATCCACAACCTAGAATTTCCTATTTTAACCACATACACATATATAATGCAGTGCTGTTAATTACACTCACAATTATGTGCAACCATCACCACCACCCATTTCCAAAACTTTGCAAGCAACCTAAATAGAAATTTTGTACCAATTAAGCATTAACTCCCCATTCTCTACCCAGCCTCTGGTAACTAACATTCTAGATTCTAACTCTATGAGTTGACTTATACAAATTATTTCTTATCAGTGAGATCATACAAGATCTGTACTTTTGTGTCTGGCTTATTTCACTCAACATGATGTCTTCAAGGTTCATCCATGTTGTCACATGTATCAGGACTGCATTCCTATTTATGGCTGAATAGTAGTCTATCACATGTAAATACCACATTTTTTTGTTTATTCATCCATCAATTGATGGACACTTGGGTTGCTTCCACCACACAACTGCTTTAACAAGCAATTACAAACACACTTAAATGAAAGGTAGAAAATTTCATCAAAGCAATAGAAAATATAATGAATACCTAACAAAAAAAGTCTCCATAAGTATGAAATATTGAAATCACACAAAGTGTCTTCTCTTACTACAGTAGAATGAAGTTATAAATCAATAACAGAAGGAAAATGGGAAAATTTGCAAATAAGTAGAAACTAAAAACATAAACAACAAAGTCAACGGAGAAATCACATGGGAAATTAGAAAATACATATATATGCATGAAATCTCAGATATAAATGTAAAATATAAAACTATACAACTTTCAGAAATGACATAGAAGAACATTTTTAGTATCTAGAGCTAGGTAAAAATTCTTGGACTTGATATTGAAAGCACAATGCATGATATGATGTTCTAGTTTGCTAATGCTGCCGGAATGCAAAACACCAGAGATGGATTGGCTTTTATAAAAGGGGGTTTATTTGGTTACACAGTTACAGTCTTAAGGCCATAAAGTGTCCAAGGTAACACATCAGCAATCAGGTACCTTCACTGGAGGATGACCAATGGTGTCTGGAAAATCTCTGTTAGCTGGGAAGGCACTTGGCTGGCGTCTGCTCCAAAGTTCTGGTTTCAAAATGGCTTTCTCCCAGATGTTTCTCTCTAGACTGCAGTTCCTCAAAAATGTCACTCTTAGTTGCTCTTGGAGTGTTTTTCCTCTCTTAGCTTCTCTGGAGCAAAAGTCTGCTTTCAACAGCTGTCCTCAAACTGTCTCTCATCTGCAGCTCCTGTGCATTCTTCAAAGAGTCCCTCTTGGCTGTGGCTCCTCTTCAAAATGCACTCTCAGCTGCACTGAGTTTCTTCTGTTTGTCAGCTTATTTATATGGCTCCACTGATCAAGGCCCACCCTGAATGGGTGGGGCCATGCCTCCATGGAAATATCTCATTAGAGTTATCACCTACACTTGGGTGGGGCACATCTCCATGGAAACACTCAAAGCATTCCAATCTAATCAGCACTAAAATGTCTGCCTCACAGGATTGTATCAAAGAATATGGCTTTTCCTGGGGGACATAATACATTCAAACTGGCACAAAGGACAAAGTTATAATTTGACTTATTAAAAGCTTATATTCTATGAAGGACCCTGTTAATAGGAAAATAAAACAAGCTACAGGCTGGAAGAAAATATTTGCTAACCACACATTCAGCAAAGAACTGATATCTAGAATATATGAGCAACTCTCAAAACTCAGCATAAAAAATCTAATTAGAAAATGGGCAAAAAAGCATGAAGAGACATTCCACCAAAGAGGCACATGAAAAGATGCTCAACATCATTTGGCATAAGGGAAATGAAAATCAAAGCCACAGCAAGTTATCATTACACCTATCAGAATAGCTAAAGTAAAAAGTAGTGACAACACCAAATTCCAGCAAAGAGGGAGAGAAACTGCATACTTTGTTGGTGGGGATGTGAAACAGTACAGAAATGCTGGAAAACATTTTGGCAGTGTGTTTAAAAACTACACATGTAACTTCCAGTTGATTCAGCAATTGTATGCCTGGGCATTTATCCCACAGAAATGAAGCCTTATGTTCATTCAGAAACCTGTACATGAATGTTTATAGCAGCTTTTCCCCATTTACATAGATCCAAATGTTCCCTCTTCCCTTGGAAACAGATTTCCCTGCAGTTCCAGGCACTGCACTCTATGTCCCGCAGCCAGCAAACCATGCCAGGGGCAGCTGCAATTTGACTATTTTCCTACAGTGTTCTATAGAAGAGCTTAGTGAGCTGCCCTTGACACACAGAGTAAGTCTGGAATGGCAGCCCTTTGGTGAGTGTCCTGTTTTCATCCTTCAGGCCATCACCAGACATATTGGGCCAAGCATACATGCTGCCACTATGCACATGAGGCTTACTCTATGTGCTGGTTTGTATATATTATGTCCCCTAGAAAAAGACATATTCTTGGATGCAGTCTTCTGGGGGCAGATGTATTAGTGTTGATTAGGTTGGAACCTATTGGTTCAGTGTTTCCATGGAGATGACTCAATCAACTGTGGGCGAGACCTTTCATTGGTTTATTTCCATGGAGGTATTGCCCCACCCATTGAGGGTGGGTTTTTATTGGATCACTGGAGTACCTTAAAAAGAGCCACACAGGCCCAGACACAGAGCAACTGCAGCTAAGAGAGGACAAAATGCCCCAAGAGCAACACTTTGGGAAAATGCCATTTTGAAATGCAACCTGGGAGCAAGCAGACGCCAGCTACGTGCCTTCCCAGCTAACAGAGATTTTCCAGATGCCATCGGCCATCCTCCAGTGAAGGTAACCTTTGTTGATGCCTTACCTTGGACACTTTATGGCCTTAAGACAGTAACTTTGTAATCAAATAAACCCCCTTTATAAAAGCCAATCATTTCTGGTATTTCGCATAACGGCAGCATTAGCAAACTGAAACACCCTGCTCCCTCCAGAACTGGGATCAGGGACCAGGCTGGGACCGCAGGCTGGCTCGCGCCATGCCAGTGAGGGATATGGGAGGGGCCAGCAAGGGTGCCCAGAGATCTGACCATTTTCAAGTTGCCTTTCTCTTGATTCAGCTCTTGCCCTGATATTGCAATCTTTTAATTGTTTCCTGGCACTTTGAGAAAGATGTTTCTACCAATTCTTGCTGGTTCTTGAAAGCTTCTGTAGGGGGATGGAGCCCTGAAGCATGTCACTCTGCCACCTTGACTTGGGCAGGCCAATGTATTATAACCAATTCTCTCTTAAGGAAGGTCCTTAGAAGCTGCTGGAGGACACTCCTTCTTACATCCCATTGGCCATAACTTAGTCCATGATTGCAGCTATCTTTTAAAAAGTCTGGGAAAGGTCGTTTTTCTTTTAGGCAGCTATGAATAAAATTCAATTCTGTGGAATAGGAGAGGAATAGGTAATGGGGAAATTATCAAATCTCTGCCATGCTTACCATGGCCTACACCAATGTTTCTCTAACCATCTGTGGGGGAGAACCATGTATTAGTTTGAGTCCAATCAAGAGAGAGAAACCACACAATGATTTAAACAAGGACAGTTTAATATAAAGAATTAGTTCTAACAGGGATTGGAATAAAAAAGTATTGGCTAGTACGAAGCAAAGGGAATGCTAAAGAATATAGGAGCAGCAGAGATAAGGAGCAGCCAGTACTCCTAGGCCTAAGATAGCGTACCTAAGGAAAACCCCCTTCCCAATCCCAGGCTGAGGGTTGTTGAATCCAAACCTTGTTGGAGAGAGTATGGTCAATGGCAGAAAAGTCACTGTGATACCAAGTGGGCAGAACTTCCTGGAAATCTGCCCTCTGGAACTTGCTGGAAATCTGACTGACCTGCAGGATGCCAGGGATAGCTGTTTATAGGGAGCTGTCTTACTGGAGGAACTGCAGTACAAAATCTCCCAAGGTGCCAGGGAAGGCTGCTGGCTCCTGAGTGCTGCTGGTCACTGTTCACTGTAACAGACAGTCAGTGGAGAAGTTGTAAGTGCTATAGAAGCCTGATTCTGGAGACACAGTTTGCATGGCAGGAGATGGACTCTCGGGAAGCCACATATGTTATAGGAACTGGATTTAGGAAAAGCCATGTGCATTACATGGGCCTGCCAAGCAAGCTTACCAGAATTAGGAAGCAAAACCCTTTTCTCCTGCAGTAGCTTTTCAGTACTGTCTACAAAGTTTTGGTGCCAGATGGCAAAGAAAAAAATGTTAAAAGGGCTCAAAACCATTTTCACAGAACAGGTAAAAGAGGCGAAGTTGGAGCTGAGAAGCAGTAAATCAATAACTGGCATAGATCAGATTTTATTATTTCCAATCCATTGTGGACTGATACTTTTGTAAAATGCAATAAAATTAACTACTAGGAAAAAAAAAAACATTACAAGAAAAGACTACTATGGATCATGAACTTGGTCTCATGAACATAGATGCAAACATTCTTAACAAAATACTAGCAAATCAAATCTGGCAGGCCAGCTACTAATTCTTATGCCTCAGGTCTCTGTCAGCGACAGCTGACCTTTTGGCTTCTAGCAGGTATTCTCCACCCTTTCAATTCCTACACTACTCAGGACTGGTGACTTAGAGCCTCTAATTCTTTTTATTCTGAGTTTTGTCTTCTCTTCTCCTGTACATATAACATTCTGCAAACTCTAATTCTGACTAAGCCCCAGAGACTCTCAAAACTCTTCTAAAATTATTGACAAGGAACTCTCCAGTAAAGAATGTTACAGGCAGCCTCTGGCTTCTTCTAACTGGCAGCTGCTGTGTTGACACACTCCAATGATGGGGAATATTTATTCTACCAAAAGAAACCACAATTCACATTCATTGGTCAACATAGCCCTGGGCCCGGACACCATCTGATGGTGATAGGCATCAGTACATTGATTCCCTTGTAATCCATGCCACAAGTTTGGTAGCTTTTTCTTGGGTGCAACCAAACTCAAATTCCTCATTGTCCCCTCCATTTCTAGGCACAATTGATTGGCTCCCATAGTGTGGTTGGCAGATAGAGAGCCCTTCCTGAGGATGGCCATCCCACTAGCTCCTATTACAGTACAAATGGGAACTACAGGAAAGAAGACAGGCACTATGGAGGAAATTGTGCCAATAAATATCCATAGGTATTCATAAGTGTCCATAAGTATTCATAAGAGCTACTTGTTCTTACATGTTTAGGTGTACCACCCTGCATAAGAAAGAGCTAGCATTCCTCAAGAAGACTTGGGGAACTCATCAAGGGCTTCATTTCCCCCAACCATCAAATTCAGAATGACATTAAGAGTCAGAATGCAAATGGGGTCCATTGGATTAAATATATTCAACTGATGGGCTGAGATCACCAACTGTTGCTATTCTTCATGATGTTAATCCCATATATGTCAAGTCACAGAATAGTGCAGATTTATAAAAAGACAACACCCAAGTCAAATAAGGCTGTGGCATCAGATTTGTGTTAATTACTGGGGTCTTCTGCACTGGAGCTTCCAACAACTGCAGGAACATATCTTATGTTTGGGGGAGAGTCCCTCCCTCAGATGTCCCCTGGCCTTCATATCTCTCAAGTCATCATCCCCCAAAGAGTACATTTTCTTTTCTATTCATTATTCAGATTTCTTCTATTTTGCGAAAAGGAACAAAAATGCTGAGATGATCTTTTAAAACAATTCTTTGGGGGTAGAAACTGCAGAAATAAAACAGAAATGAGTGAATTTTTCCATTTTGGGAAGGGAGGAAAACACAACTATGAAAGCATTCCTTTGTTTTTTTCCCCTCTGCCACCCAAGCTCTATTTGTACTTGACGAAGCCAAACTAAACTTTCTTGGCTTGTTAGGAATTATAAGGATTTTTCTATTCTTCTAGTTCCCTAGACCGCAGCAGTCCTATACCAATATAACTGGTTGACTTCAACTTTTCACCTTAATCCCATAGGACTTCTCTCCCCATTTTCTCCAAAGAATGTCATCTGAGTACAAATTTCAGAGCCAAAAGAATGAGGGAAATGTTGTAGTTGAATATTTTTATATCACTGATTAGTACTCAGTGAAGCTTGGAAGCCCCAGAATAAAAAAGAATTCTTTCTTTCAGATATATTTTCATTTGGCTGGGACTGTGTGTCCATCCCTCTGTCAGTACAGTAGAGGACTTCTTGGGAGGCAGTCTCAAGGATTAAAGGATTGCCTTATTAAGTAGTGGTCTCAATTAGCTTTGCTTTGTTGCACATTGCATTTATTTCCTTAATATTTCTGTAATCCTAAGCATTTCTGCTCATGCAAAGGAAGAACTATGCAGAGACTAAGAGCACAGGCTCTGAAGCCAGCTGCTTTGGTTCAAGTCCTAGGTGTTTAGACATGGGAAGGTCACTTAATCTTTGTTACTTCATTTTCCCATCCTATGTTGTAAGGATTGAGATAAGCCTGGCATATTATAAATACAATAAGTGCTAGCTATAATTAAACAAATGTTTATTCTACATCTGAGTGCTAGGTACGCTCTTATTGCTAGGAGTTAAATGATAGGCAAGACCAATGCCATCCTGTCCTTTTGGAGCTTATTAGCTCTATGAGTTAAGCAAATTAATTAACATAAGCCTTGATTCAAATATTTGTAATCAAAGTGTCTTCCTCATAGGACTGCTGTGAGAATCAAGTGAGATATGCCAAGGGAAATACTTAATACAGGGTGTGGCAAATTTTAAACACTCTGTGTTGGCAAATATTGTCCAGCAAGAAAGACGGAGAATTAAACAGCCTAAGGAATGTAATAACTTACAATAGGAGAAGTTAAGGGTGTTAGAGACCATACACCAGAATGTCTACACTGAGACCAGAAAAATAGGGAGTTAACCAGACAAAAAAGAAACAAAAGTTCCTAGAAGTAGAAGCCAGAGAGTTTCACTGGTTTACACAAACTAAAAAAAGTATAATACAGTGAAGAATGGAAGCTGGGAGTGGCAATAAACCAATCAACCAAACAGAAAACTGGAGTGGTAGGCAGAAACCAAGTCATACTAGACCGTTTAAGCCACGTTTGGAGTTTGGACTTTCTCCCAAGAAATGGAAGAAATGGATCAGAAATGAGAAACCACTTCATGGGCTTGAGTGCGGGAGTGACATAACCAAAACGGCATTTTAGAAAAGCTCCACGGCTGCAGTAATGTGGAATGGAATGGAGGGGCCAAGGCAAAAGCAGAAGACCCATTGGGAAGCTGCTGCCATCTCCAGCAAGGGATGTTTGGGGGTGACATGGAACCGAGTAGCCACAGTGGAACAGAGAAACTTCAGTCCTCAGTACCGTAGTGCTGCTTCAGGGAGCACGTCACGTCTTCAGTTTGAAATGTCTTCTTTTGCACTATATAGACTTCAGTGAATCTGTTTCTTCAGTTCACCCTTGTCACCTACTGTAGTGAGGAGAGTTATTTGTTGTCCTGAAACCTCCCAAAGCATTGTGCCACAGCAGCAGTTGCTGGAGGAGACTTCACCGGTATTTGCTGGTTTGAGCGTTTATTGTCTCCCACAGAGAACAATTCTTAATCAAATATTAATAGCTTGAAGCTTGTACCATTTGGCTTACATGCTGCCATCTGGGGCTGCCCTCAGTATGTCAGGCGACTAGCATGATGACACAGAGATGATTAGGCCTCAAGTTTTCTACCTGGAAGCTTAATGTTTACCTTACCGGGAGTAGTGGTATAAGTACTTCTTCCAATAAAGTAAAATAATGAGCCGGCAACTTCTTCACCACCCTATACTATCTACCCAACTATTCTAAATAATCCCTTGGAGATGACTTCAGTGTTTGGGAGTGGGGAAGATGTAAATTAGCTCTTTCATGAGGCAGCCCTAATCACCTAATTCAGCCTCAGAGAACAACATACACTGGCAAAATCTGATATAGAGGTTGTGGGCTGTGATAAGATAAATGAACAATAAACATTGTATACAAATAAGAGAGAAATGCCATTTAGAGGTCATTGGCCTCAACTGTTTTACACCTATAACCATTATGCCATTTGGGGAGGAGGGTCTTTTGTGGCTGGTTTTTGCTTTTGTTGTCATTTTTGCCTAGTAGAGGCCCTGATCAGAATAGCCTCAAGCAAAATAGTAAGTAAATGAGGTAAATTTAGATAGCAATTCCTACTTTACTATTGACTACTCTTTGCTTTCTAAACATTCCACATGTTAGCACAATATGCCACCCTCCCACCCCAGCAACTTCACTTTAACAAGGATTAAGTTTTCTATAGGGCATGTAAGACCTGGGCAAATGTTTGTACTAGCAGGCATTAAAAATACCTAAGTGCTTGTGTTTGTTTGTTGAGTGTGTGTGTGTGTGTGTGTGTGTTCTTAACTTTTTATTTTGAAATAATTTCAGAGTTACAAGACAATTGCAAAAAAATGCAAACCCCATCCAGAGAACTCCAACATCCCCCATTAACACAGATACAAATGTCCGTCAATTTTAACATTTTGCCACATTTGCTGTATCATTCTATTTTCTGAACATTTGAGAGCAGGTTGTACACATCATACTGATTCAACACTTCCATGTACATTTCCTACGAACAAGAATATTCATTTATGTAATCACCTTAAGTGCAGCTATCACGTTCAAGAAATCCAGCACTGATATAAAGCTTACAGTCTATATTCCAATTTTTCTTATGTCTTAATAATGTCCTTTCAAGTCTTTCTCCTTTTTAGATCCCATTCATTTAATTGTCATTATCTCTTTAGTTTCTCTTTCTCTTTTTTCAAATTGTGGAAACACATATAAACATAAATTTTTCCATCCCACTTCCTCCCAAGCCATACAATTCATGGGATTGATAACATTCATGATGATGCAGTGCCCTCACCACCATCCATTACTTTAACTTTCCCTTCACCCCAAACAAAAATCCTACACTTATTTTGCATTGTCGCTGCCCCCTACCTCTGGTAACCTTTACTCTACTTTCTGTCCCTATGAATTTGCATATTCTCTGATATTTTCTTTGTGGTTACCATAGTCCTTAAATTTAACATCTTCAATCTATAATAATCTCGCTTGCTTGGATATCAATTTAACTCCAATAGCATACATAATCTATGCTCCTATACTCTTCCATGACCCCTCCCCACCCTAGGTCGTTCTTGTTAAAAATTGCTTATTTATACATTGTGAGTCCAAAATCATTGATTTATCATTAAACTGAATTCATTTTCTTTTAGATCATATAGAAAGTAAAAAATGGAGTTACAAGTCAAAACTAAAATAGTACTGGTATTTATATTTACACATGTCCTTATCTTTACTGGACATCTTTATTCATCATGTGGTTTCAGTCTATTGTCTAGTGTCTTTTCCTTTCTATCTGCAGAGTTCCCTGTAGCATTTCTTGTAAGTCTGGCCTAGTGGTGGTGAGCATGCTCAGCTTTTGTTTATCTTAAACTCCCATTTTTGAAAGACAGTTTTGTTGGATACAAAATTCTTGGTTGGCAATTTTTTTGCTCTCAGTACTTTAATGATGTCATCCCATTGCATTCTTGCCTTTATAGTGTCTGATGAGAAATCATATTTACTTTTATTGAGGTTTCCTTGCATGTTGCTTCTCTCTTGTGGCTTTATTTATCTTTGGCATTCAACAGTTTGATGACAATGTGGAACAGTGTGGGTCTATTTGGGTTTTTCCAGTTTGGAGATTGTCAAGCATCTTGGATGTGTATATTCATGTCCTGCATTAAATTTGGGAAGTTTACAGCTATTATTTCTTCAAATATTCTTTCTGACCATTTCTCTCCTTCTTCTCCTTCTGGAATTCCCACAATGTGTACATTGGTAAGCTTGATGGTGTCTGTTTTAGTTTCCCAAGATACTCATGCAAATACCATGGAAGGGTTTGACTTAAACAATGGGAATTTATTCATTCACAGTTTTGAGGCTGAGAAAATGTCCAAATTGAGGCATCATCATGATGATGCTTTCTGTCAGAGACTGTGGCATTGTGGGACTGGAAGCTGGTGATCCTTGGTTCCTCTGTCACATGGCAGGCACATGGTGGCATCTCCTTGTCTCTCTCTTCTCTCCCAGGTTCCATTTCAGCTTCTTGTCTCCTGTAGCTTTTCTCTCTTCCTGTTTGAATTTCATTCTCTTATAAAGGACCCCCATAATAGGATTAAAACCCATCCTGTTTGAGGTGGGATACACCTTAACTGAAGTAATCTCATCTGAAGGTCCTATTTACAATGGATTTACACCCTCAGAAATTTATTTGACTTAATAAAATGTTTTCCTGATGGTACATACAGCTTCAAACCACCACACCCACCCTCTGGAGCCCAAAAAGACTTGTATTTTCTGCATGCAAAATACATTAATTCCATCACAATATACTCAAATCCTTAAGTCATTTCAGTGACAATGCTTAGTACAAAGGCTCATCAAAATCAATTATGGGGGTGTGACATCATCAACATGGCAACATAAGACATCCTCAATATCAACAAATAAAAAGACAAATCCCATTTGCTTAGAACTCTGGAGGATGATAGAGACTGGAGAAGGACTCCACAAATGCTGAATCAAAGAAAAAGAAGAATAATCTACAAGACTATTATCATCAAGATAATCCAATGCCCAGATATCAGAAAAAAATTACAAACCATAATAAGAAACAGGAAGATATGGCTCAGTCAAAAGAACAAATTAAAACTTCAGAGGAGACACAGAATTTGGAATAACTAATCAAAGAAATTCAAACAAATTGCCTAAATCAATTCAAGGAGATAAAGTTGACTATGGATAAAGAACTAAAGGATATTAAGACAATGTGTGAGCATAAAGAAGAATTTGAAAGTATAAAGAGAATCATAACAGAAATTATGGGGATGAAAGGCACAATAATGGAAATTAAAAATATACTAGAGGCATAAAACAGCAGATTAAAACAGGCATAAAAAAGTATCAGTATACTAGAAGACAGAAACATCAAAATTGTATAGTCAGAAGAACAGATAGAGAAAATAAAGAAAAAATTGAGCAGTGTCTCAGGGATTTGAGTGACAACAAATGCAAAAACATATGTGTCATGGGTATCCTAGAAGAAGCAGAGAAAGGAATAGGGGCAAAAAGAATATTTGAGGGAAAATGGCTAAAAATTTCCCAACCCTTATGAAAGACTTAAATATGCATGTCTAATAAGTGCAATGTACTCCAAGCAGAATAAATCTCAACAGAACTACTCTGAGACACATACTAATCAGATTATCAAAAGCCAAAGATAAAGAGAGAATGCTGAGTGCAGCAACAGAAAAGTGATTCATCACATACAAGGGATCCTCAATAAGACTAATTGCCAATTTCTCATCAGAACCATGGAGGTGGTATGATATAGTTAAGGAACTGACAGGAAAAATATTTATCTGTCTACACTGTTTTTCAAAAATGAGGGAGAATTTAAAATATTCACAGATAAACAGAAACTGAGAGAGTCCATCATCCAAAGATCTGCCCTAAAAGAATTACTAAGGGGAGTTCTGGAGATTGAAAGGAAAAGACCAGGGAGAGTGGCTTAGAGTAGTGTGAATAAACAAAGATCTTCAGTAAGGGTAGTTAAAGTATAAGTGCAAAACCCAATAGTACTATACCCTCAACATACAAGTCCATTCTTTAACTCCTATAAGAATCGCAATACAATAGAACAAGAAAAATGCATATTAACTGATAATGGACATGCAAAATATAAAGTGGTACAAAAACAACATAAAGAGAGGAAACAGAGGGATATGGGAGCAGGAAATGTGTATGCCACTGAAGCTAAGTTGGTAACTTTTCATATTAGTAGGGAATAGCTGTGTTACTAGAAACCCAGGGAAACTACAAAGAAAATATATTAAAAATATACAGATAAAGAAACGGAATGAGAAAGGAACTAGTCAGATACATCACAAAAGTCCAACTATACAGAAAAGGAGGTTGCAATAAAGGGAAAGAGGGGGGGAAAAAGATATGAAATATAAAAACCAAAGGACAAAATGGCTGAAGTAAGTACTGCCTTTACAGTAGTAACACTGAAAGATAATTGGTTAAATTCCCGAATCAAAAAACAGAAATTAAGAATGGATTTAAAAAAAAAAAAAGCATGATCCAACTGCATGTTGTTTATAAGTCACTCACCTTAGATCCAAAAACAAAAATAGGTTGAAAGTGAAAGATGGAAAAAGATATTCCATGCAAATAGTAACCATAAAAAGAGCTAGAGTAGCTAAGATAATATCGACAAAAGAGAGTTTAAGTCAAAATCTTTTATAAAAGGCAAAGAACACTACATATTTTTAAAAGGGAGCAATCCCCAAGAGGAAATAACAATCATGAATATTTATGTACATAACCATGGTGCTCCAAAATACATGAGGCAAACACTGACAAAACTGAAGGGAGAAATAGAAACCTCTACAATAACACCACTCTCATCCATAGATAGAACATCTAGACAGAGGATCAATGAGGAAACAGAGAAATTGAATAATATAACAAATGAACAAGACCTAACAGGCATATACAGAACATTACATCCCCAAACAGCAGGATATACATTCTTCTCAAGCAGGATTTACATTTATCATTCTCCAGGATAAACCAAGTGTTGGGTCAAAAAACAAGAGTCAATAAATTCTTAAAAATGAGAACACAGCATAACAAAAATTGTGGGATGTGGTGAAACTAGTCTCAATAAATTTTAAAAGATTGAAAATACACAAAACTATTTCTCAGATCATAATGGAATGAATCTGGAAATCAATAACAGGCAGAGAACAGGAAAATCCACAAATATATGGAGGTTGAGCAACACACTCTAAACAGTCAGTAGTTCAAAGAAGAAATTGCAAGAGAAATCAGTAAATATCTTGAGATGCGTGAATACAAGAACATAACATATGAAAACTTATGGGATACAGTGAAGTCAGTGCTGAGAGGGAAATTTATAGACTTCAGTGCCTACATTAAAAAGAAAGAAAGAGCTAATATCAAAGACCTAATTGCAAACCTAAAGGAACTAGAAAAAGAACAGCAAATGAATCCCAAAGCAAGCAGGAGCAAAGATACAACAAAGATTAGAGAAGAAATAAATAAAATTGAGAATAAAAAAAGAAAGCATTAACAAAATCAAAAGTTGGTACTTTGAAAAGATCATAAAATTGACAAATCCTTAGCTAGAATGACAAAGAAAAAATGAAAGAAGATGAAAACTAAATTGGAAATGAGAATGGGGACATTACTACAGACCCCACAGAAATGAAAAGGATCATAGGTGGATACTATGAACAACTGTATGCTGACAAATTAGACAATCTAGATGAAATGGACAGATTTTGTAGAAACACCCTAACAACCTACACTGACTCTAGAAGAAATAGAAGACCTTAATAGAACAACTACAGCTAAAGAGATTGAATCAGTCATCAAAAACCTCCCCAGTAGGAAAGCCCAGGACCAGATGGCTTCAAAGGTGAATTCTATCAATAATTCCAAGAAAAATTAATACCAATCCTATTCAAATTCTTCCAAAAAAAATTGAAGAGGAGGAAACATTGCCTATCTTATTCTATGAAGCCAACATCAGCCTAGTACCAAAGCCAGATAAAGATACTACAAGGAAAGAAAATTACAGACCAATCTCTCTAATGAATATAGATGTGAAAATGGAGGAACAAAATACTTGCAAATCGAATCCAGCAGCACATTAAAAGAATTATGCACCATGACCAAGTGGGTCTCATCCTAGATATGCAAAGGTGGTTCAACATAAGAAAACCAATTAATGTAATACACCACATTAACAAAATTCAGGGAAAAAACCCACATGAACATCTCAATTGATGCAGAAAAAGCATTTGACAAAACATAACACCCTTTCTTGATTAAAAAAAGCTCTTAGAAAAATAGGAATAAAAGGAAGATTCCTCAACATGATAAAGAGCATATATGAAAAACCCACAGCTAACATCATACTCAATGGTGAAAGACTGAAAGTTTTCCTTCTAAGATCTGGAAAAAGACAAGGATGCCCATTGTCAACACTGTTATTCAACATCATACTGCAAGTTCTAGCCAGAGCAATTAGGCAATAAAAGAAACAAAAAGCATCTAAACTGGAAAGGAAGAAATGAAAGTTACACTGTTTGCACATGACATGATCCTATATATATTTTCAAAAAAACTCTAACAAAGCTACTGGAACTAATAAACAAATTCAGCACAGTGACAGGGTACAAAACCAACTCACAAAAATCAGTGGAATTTCTATACTCTAGTAATGAACAATCTGAGGAGGAAATCAGGAAAAAAAAAAAACAATTTACAGTAGCAACTAAAGGAATCAAATATCTAGGAATAAATTTAACCAAGGATGCAAAGAATTTGTACAGAAAACTGCTAAACATTGCTGAAGGGAGTAAAGGAAGACCTAAATAAATGAAGGACATTTAGTGTTCATGGTCTGGAAGACTAAATGTCATTAAGATGTCAATTCTACCCAAATTGATTTACAGATTCAACACAATCCCAATCAAAATTCCAACAGCTTATTTGCAGAAATGGAAATCCAATTATCAAATTTATTTGGAAGAGTTAAGGGGCCCTGAAGAGTCAAAAATATCCTGAAATAGAAGAACAAAGTTGGAGGACTCACACTTGCTGACTTTAAAGCTTATTACAAGGCTACAGTGGTCAAAATAGCATGGTACTGGCACAAAGATAGATATATTGGCCAATTTATTGAATTGAGAGCTCAGAAATAGATCCTCACATCTATGGCCAATTGATTTTTGAGAAGGTAACCGAGTCCACTCAATTAGTAAGGAATAGTCTCTTCAACAGATGATGCTGAGAGAACTGGATATTCATATGAAAAAGAATGAAAGAAGATCCTTTCTTCATACCATGTACAAAAGTTAACTCAAAATGGATCAAAGACCTAAATACAAGAACTAGGGTTGTAATATTCCTAGAAGAAAATGTAGGAAATATCTTTAGGATCTTGGGTTAGTTAGGCAATTCTTTCTTAGACTTTACACCTAAAGCACAGAAAACAAAGAAAAAATAGACAAATGGAATCTCATCTGTATTAGTCAAGGTTCTCTATGGAAACAGAAGCAATGGGAAATATATGCTAATATTATGAGATTTTATAAGTGTCTTATGCAACTGTGTGGATGCATGACTACAAATTCCATAGACGAGGCTGCAAGCTGGCAGCTCAGCTGAAGATTTTCAATGAATTCCCCAGGAGAAGCTGACTGACTGAAGTAGAGATGAAAATTCTGTCTTCTGACTGCAGAAGTCATCACTTCTCCTTTTAAAGCCTTCAACTGATTGGATTAAATGTCTCTCATTGCTGACAACACTCCCCTTAATTGATTGTAGATGTAATCAGCCATAGATGCAATCAACTTACTGATGATTTAAGTCCACAAAATGTTCTCACGGTAACAGGCCAGTGTTTGCTTGACCAGACAACTGAGCACCATTACCCAGCCAAGCTGACACATGAACCTAACCAACACACCAACAAAACTAAAAACTTTTGTGCATCAAAGGGCTTTATCACAAAAGTGAAAAGATAACCTACTCAATGGGAGAAAATATTTGGAAACTCTGTATCAGATAACAGTTTAATATCCAGAATATATGAAGAAATCCTACAACTCAGTACTAAAGGACAAACAACCCAATTAAAAAATAGGCACAAGACTTGAATAGACATTTCTCCAATAAGATATTCAAATGGCTAAAAAGCATGTCAAAAGACGCTCAAAATCATTAGGTATTAGGGAAATGCAAATCAAAAGCCCAGTGAGATGTGCATTCATCATCGCAATCAATTTTAGAACATTTTCATTACTCAAAATCAAAAACAAACAAACAAACAAAATACCATAATGAGGTAGTATTTCACATCCACTGGAGAATGAGGTACTATTTCACATCCATTGAAATAGTTTCTATTTTAAAAAATGGAAAATTACAAGTGTTAGAGAGGATATGGAGAAATAGGAACACTCATTCACTGCTGGTGGGAATGTAAAATGTTGCAGCCACTGTGGAAGACAATTGGACAATTCCTCAGAAAGCTGAGTATAGAATTAACTTATGACATGGCTATCCTTCTACTATGTATATACCCCAAAGAATTGAAAACTAGGACTCAAACAGGGATTTGCACACTGATGTTCATGGTGGCATTATTCACAACTGCCATAAGATGGAAGCAACCAAGTGTCCTTCAACTGATAAATGAATAAACAACATGTGGTATATAAATACAATGGAATATTATTCAGTATTAAAAATAAATGAAGTTCTGGTTCATGCAACAGCATGGATGAACCTGAAGATGTTGTGTTGAGTGAAATACCCAGGCAGAAAAGGACAAATATTGTATGATTTCACTGATAAGATATGATTTGTTTAAGTCAACTCATCTAGACTATTGGTTGCCAGGGGCTGGGGGTACAGAATGGGGAGTTAATGCTTAATTGGTACAAAATTTCTATTTAGGTTGATTTATAAAGTTTTGGAAATGGATGGTGGTGATGGTAGCACATTATCGAGAGTGTAATTAACAGCAATTGCATTATATATGTGAATGAGGTTAAAAGGAAATTTTAGGTAGTATATACATTACTAGAATAAAAATTAAAAGATAAAACAGGATTGTATAACACAGTGAACCCTGTTACTGTGTTGCAATTGTAAATCATGGACTATAATTACTAGTACAAGTATAAAAATGTTCTTACAAAGGACAAATACTGTATGGTCTCTCTAATATGAACTAACATTAGTGAGCAAACTTTGAGAGTTAAAAACTGATAACACAGGCTATCAGGAGATAGAAAGAGGGTAGAGATCAAGCATCTGATGCCGAAGGACTACCGAATGTTCAGCAGGATTGATTGTATAGATCCAGAAATAGATAGCATTAGACTGTGTGATGGTAGTGCAATATTGTAAGTACACTGAACAAAGATGTCTGCGAGCAAAGCTGAAAGAAGTGGGATAGGGGAATGTATGACACCAGAGGTAAAGATAGATGATGAAGACTGGGACTGTATAACTTGCCAAAAACTGGAGTGGCCAATGACTGTTACTAAATGTACAAATATGAAAATGTTCTCACATGTGGGAGAACAAATGAATGTCAACTATGAAAAGTGTTGAAAATGGGATGGTATTTGGGAAAAAAACATAATCAAAGCAAGCTTGAATCTATGGTCAACAGTAAAACTGTAATATGCTTCCATCAAATGTAACAAAGGCAATATACCAAAGTTAAATGTGTATGAGGGGGGAAATAAGGGAGGGATATGGGATTCTTGGTAGTGGTGGTGTTTTCTGTCCTTACTATTGTATTGTATGGCACTTTCTTTTTCTTTTTATCATTATCTTTTTTATTGTTCACCAAAAAAAAAACCTTTTTCATAGTAATCAATATGTTCAAGTGCTGACTGTGTTGATAAATGTACAACCATGTGACAATACTGTGAACAACTGATTGTACACTGTGGATAATTGTATGTTATGTGAATATATCTCTATAAAATTGTAGGAAAAAATATAAATGGGGTAAAAGTGCTGGAGAAAGCATGGAGAGAGGGATGTACCTATCTACCATCGATGAGGAGGCAGAATGGTGTAGCCTTTCTGGAGGTCAGTGTGGTGGTAACACAAGAAGCTAAGTATGTGGGTGCATAAGGTCCTGCAACGTCATTATAGAGTATGTACTTGGAAGATCTGAGAGCAGAGACATGAATGGACATTTGCACACTGGTGTTTATGGAGGCAGTATTCATGATTTGCAGTGGGTGGAGGTGGCCTAAGGGTACACTGACTGAAGAACAGAATGGTGAACTGTGATGTATGCATGAAATGGAATATTGAGCAACTAAGAGAAGGAGTGAAGTTGTGAGACACGCAAGGAGGTGAATGGATCCTGTACACAGCATTTTGAGTGAAGTATTCCAGAAACAAAGGCAAACACTATAATGCCTCACCAATATGGACTAACTACAATGTGTAAACTCAGAATTGAATCTTAGAGCACAGCCTAATAGGGAAATGATTATTGTAATGGTCCCTAGATTGTAAGCTCTTACAGCAGTCAAATCTATTCCTGAGTTGTAATGGCTATCTCCAAACTCTGGGATGTTGATCCCTTGGTGTATAACCTGATTGGTCTCTGGAACATTGGGTATCTGCGTGACACCTGAAACTCAGAGCTAGAGCTTGGCAGATATGAATGTCAGTATTAATGGATACAGCTACAGTTAAAAAAAAAAAAAAAAAAGCTGAAAAAGAGCCCAGACTTCAATTAGAGATATGAATGAAGCAGATCTGGTTAAGACTAGGGCAAATCGGGCCAAAGGGTAAAGGTTGAAACTGGCTGTGTATTAAAACTTCAACTTCCATGTGAGACCAAAGGAAGAAATGTTCATTTGGTGTAGGATCTATACTTTCCACGGTCAGTTTGTTCAACCACCACAATTACATGGAACTTTGAATAGGAAGTGAGATATGGTAGGTCTGTATAGGCTAGAGTGAAATAGCAACACATCCCAAAGTAATTTGGGCAGAGAATAAAAATGTATATTCAGGGATCCCCTGAGGAGCTGGAGGAGGATGCAGAGGTGTTGGACTTCCTCACCTGGATTGTTGCTGATGTTCTCACAAACACTAGGCACTGATGGCTTGACATGCTGAGCCTTCTGTCTTGGGGCTTGCCCCTGTGAAGCTTGTTACTGCAAAGGAGAGGCTTAACCTGTTTGTAATTGTGCCTAAGAGTCTCCCCCGAGTGCCTCTTTGTTGCTCAGATGTGGCCCTCTCTCTCTAACTAAGCCACCTTGGCAGGTGATCTCACTGCCCTCCTCCCTACGTGGGACCTGGCTCCCAGGGATGTAAATCTCCCTGGCAACGCAGGATATGACTCCTGGGGATGAATCTGGACCCAGCATCGTGGGATTGAGAACATTTTCTTGACCAAAAGGGGGATGTGAAATGAAACAAAATAAAGCTTCAGTGGCTGAGAGATTTCAAATGGAGTTAAGAGGTCACTCTGGTGGACATACTTACACACTATATAGATAACACTTTTTAGGTTTTAATGTATCGGAATAGTTAGAAGTAAATACCTGAAACTACCAAACTCCAGCCTAGTAGCCTTGACACTTGAGGACAATTGTATAACAATGTAGATTACAAGGGGTGACAGTGTGATGGTGAAAACCTTGTGGATCACACTTCCTTTATCCAGTGTATGGATGGATGAGTAGAAAATGGGGACAAAAACTAAATGAAAAATAGGGTGGGATGGGGGGAATGATTTGGGTGTTCTTTTTTATTTTTATTTTTTATTTTATTCTGATTCTTTCTGGTATAAGGAAAATGTTCAAAAATGGATTGGGGTGATGAATGCACAACTATATGATGGTACTGTGAACAGTTGATTGTACACCATGGATGATTGTATAGTATGTGAATATATCAATAAAACTGAATTTAAAAAAATGTTTTTACATAAATTATAACAAATGCACCACACTAATGCAAGGTGTTTATAATAGGGTATTATATGGGAAAAATACATTTAATGTAAACTATGGACTATGGTAATAGCCCTCTCCAAGGGCCGGGGCAGACTCATGCTTTCCACACACATGAGTTGGCCCACTATCTTGGCCTGAGAACATGTCTCTGGTCTTGACCTGAGGATTTGTGGTTCTGCCCTTGAAGTGATTTTTCCTTTAATTTTCCCTTCTCTATCCTTTTTAGTCTAGGCTGGTAGTGATTTCATTCATATAAATTATGCAAAAAAATGTCAGTTTTGCATGTCATATAAAGGGGTCCAATCCATCAGACCAAAGAACTTTCCACAGATCCTTCCTGGATAACTGCACTTCCAATTTTTACTTCCACTGGAAATTGCAGTCACAAGGAACACTATTCAGGAAAGATTGCTTTCCTGAATCTCAGAACTTTCCAAACCATCAATTTCTGGTTTCTTAGTGCCCAGGTGTTCAGTTTTTGGCTTATCCCTTTCCTCTCATATTTTATTAGAAGCTGCAAGGAGAAGTGAATTTGGCAATCTATTCAGCTAAATATCCAAGCTCATCACTTTCAAATTCTACGTTCCATTCAACACCAGGACTCAATTTTGAAAAGTTCTCTACTACTCTAAAACACGATTGCCTTACCTCCAGTTTGTAATGGCACATTCATCATTTCTGTCTAAGGCCTCATCGGAAGTAGCTTTAGCATCTGTATTTCTACCAATAGTCTCTTCAAGGCAAGGGATTTGGCCTTTTCTATGAAGCACCTCACTATTCTTCCAGAATCTTCCCCTTCCCCATTTATAAAGCTGTTCCCACATTTTTGTATTTGCAATCTCAGTATCCCACTCTCAGTGCCACAATCTATTCTAGTTCGCTAGGCCGTTGCAAGCAGATACCATAAAATGGGGTGACTTTTAGTAATGGGAATTCATTAATGCTTACAGTTGTGTGGCCATGAAAATGTCCAAATCAAGGCATCATCGAGATGATACCATCTTTCTGAAGACCTGCTGTCAGTTATTCTGGACTCCTTTGTCACATGGCAAAGCACACAGTGGCATCTCCTGATCTCTCCCTTCTCTTCCAGTTTTTGTTGCTTTCCACTTCTTGCTGCCATGGCTCTCTCTTTGAATTTCATTCTCTTATAAAAAACTCCAGTAGGAGGATTAAGACCCACTCTGAATGAGGTGGAACACATCTTAACTTAAGATCCTACTCACTAAGAGATCCTACTTACAATGAGTCCACACCCACAGGAATGGATTAACTTTAGGAATGTACTTTTTTGTGCTACATACAGCTTCAAATCATCACAACCTCCCATGTACGTTTCTATTAAAGAAAATTATTGGCATATGAACTCTAGGAAAACATGAGATCCAGCCCACAGAGGTGTGGCAGTCTGCCAACCACTCACCCAATTCCATATTCTTGTTTTCCTGGGACACAACCACCATCTTTCCTAGCACCCCTTGCTGTGAAGTGTGGTTGGAGACTGATTTATAGCGACTTTAATTGGAATGGATACAAATTGCACCATTTCCAGGTCTGGCCTATTAAAACTTCCCATGCGTGTTTCTCTAGGCTCTTTCCCTTTTGTGCTGGCTGGAATGCAGATGACTCCTGGATGTGTTGGAGATGGCTGAGTGTCCCTGCCAACTTGGTTCCTGACAGAATGCATGGAGGAGGGCTTCTTATCACCTTATTCACGCCCCCATCTGTAAATATGAGCAAGTAACAAACTTTGATTCTGTGTTTTTATACATTTTGGGTCTGTTTATTTGGGCAGTTACTCTACCCCGATTAATACAAAGGTAACCAACAGAGGAGAAGAGTGAAGGGGGAAAGCCATGCACCAGGCCTTCCTAGAGGGAAACCAACCCCTTCTGCCTGGAGCAGAGGACAGTGGGCTTCAAGAGTGAAGCTGCCAGGTGAAAAATGGAACTGTTGTATTTGAATATTGGTAAAACTTATTGATAGATGTTCAGCAGATTTTTAGAGCACATAGAAAAAAATTAATGATAGATACATGGGAAGCTAAACAAAGACAGTTTCAACTTTAGGAGAGACAAAAAGTTGCATTAAAAAGACGTATTCATAATGAACAATTTGGGTTGTGCAGAGAATATTTATTGGTCACATAAATGACCAATGATTGATGACTTAGCCAAAAATTATAATAAAGTGATATTGAGAGGATGAGGAAGGAAAGTGTGTGTGTGTGTTTGCATATGTGTGTGTGTGTGTGTGTGTGTGATGATGTACTTCAACTTCTATAATAGGAAGCTTCAGTTGGCTAAAATAGACCAAGAAATAGCAGTATAAAGCATTTAAAAAATACATCAGTAATTACCAGTAGAGACAGCATAAAATTTGAAAGTAGTTTCCACTGGGAGTCAGATGGGGAGAAAGACAGTGGGTTGGGAAGTATTGGTTTCCATTAGAGCCTTTAATACTAGTTTATAATTAGGAAAATATATGCATGTATTGGATAAAAGTCGACACAGTGTAACCTTTTTTTTTTTAAGAATGAACGAAAGATGAAGAAGGGGAGCAAAGAAATGTGGATAATTCTCTCAAAGCTTTGCTTACAAAGCAGAGGAAAAGAATGCTGCAGTTGGAGCATTCAAGGGAGGATTAAAAATTTTTTAAAAAGTCAAATAATAACTCCTAGGTTAACAAATTAAATAGTGCAGGGTTTATACTGCAAAGCAAGTTTCCTGCCCCACCCTTTCCAGCTCATAGTTTTCCATTCACGTATAAGCATTTAAACTTATGATTTCTCTCAGCACAGTACACGTGAACAAAATTTTCAATTTCCTGCTCTGTGAGAGGAAGGCATACCCAGGGATTTCTGCAATGGGAGAGGAAAGTCTCACTTTCCTGTCAACCAAGCGGGCTGACTGGTGCAACTGCTCTGCCCAGTTCTTACCACCACCCAGCCCTGGAGGGACAACTGCAAAGTTAGGGCATTTTGCAGCAGTGCTGCTCAGAATCTATGACCTCTCAGAGTCATAATTTCTTCTTTTACCTTTGCCTGTCAAAGGTAAAAGAAAAAAAAAAGAACAATTCTTAAAGCTGTGAGGACTGAATTTGATTGCTGAAGTGAAAAGAGTGTTTTCCTATCTCTGTCTCTCTTAAGAAGCAAAGGGCTTCTTAAACTGGGTTCAAAACACCTTTTCTCTTGGCATCTTTGTCCAGACCCTGTGTGACCATGAAAATAAAGAGGCATAGGAGAGAGGGCAGGGCAAGATGGCGGACTGGTGAGCTGTATGTTTTAGTTACTCCTCCAGGAAAGTAGGTAGAAAGCCAGGAACTGCGTGGACTGGACACCACAGAGCAATCTGACTTTGGGCATACTTCATACAACACTCATGAAAACGTGGAACTGCTGAGATCAGTGAAATCTGTAAGTTTTTGCGGCCAGGGGACCCGTGCCCCTCCCTGCCAGGCTCAGTCCCGTGGGAGGAGGGGCTGTCAGCTCCGGGAAGGAGAAGGGAGAACTGCAGTGGCAGCCCTTATCGGAAACTCATTCTACTGATCCAAACTCCAACCATAGATAGACTGAGACCAGACACCAGAGAATCTTAGAGCAGCCAGCCCAGCAGAGAGGAGACAGATATAGAAAAAAACAGCACGAAAAACTCCAAAATAAAAGGGGAGGATTTTTGGAGTTCTGGTGAACATAGAAAGGGGAAGGGCAGAACTCAGGCCCTCAGGCTCATATGCAAATCCCAAAGAAAACCTGATCTCTCTGCCCTGTGGAACTTTCCTTAATGGCCCTAATTGCTTTGTCTTCTAGCATTTCAATAACCCATTAGATCTGTGAGGAGGGCCCTTTTTTTTTTTTTAATCCTTTTTTCTTTTTGTAAAAAATTACTCTAAGAAGCCCAATACAGAAAGCTTCAAAGACTTGCAATTTGGGCAGGTCAAGACAAGAGCAGAACTAAGAGAGCTCTGAGACAAAAGGCAATAATCCAGTGGCTGAGAAATTTCACTAAACACCACAACTTCCCAAGAAAAGGGGGGTGTCCGCTCACAGCCATCATCCTGGTGGACAGGAAACACTCCTGCCCATCGCCAGCCCCATAGCCCAGAGCTGCCCCACACAACCCAGTGTGATGGAAGTGCTTCAAATAACAGGCACACTCCACAAAACTGGGCATGGACATTAGCCTTCCCTGCAACCTCAGCTGATTGTCCCAGAGTTGGGAAGGTGGAGCAGTGTGAATTAACAAACCCCATTCAGCCATCATTCCAGCAGACTGGGAGCCTCCCTACACAGCCCAGCAGCCCAGAACCACCCTGGGGGGACGGCACTGACCTGTGACATAGCACAGTCATCCCACAACAGAGGACCAGGGGGTGCATGGCCTGGAAGAGGGACCCACTTACAAGTTTCAGGAGCCATACGCCAATACCAAGGACTTGTGGATCAGTGGCAGAGACAAACTGTGGCAGGACTGAACTGAAGGATTAGACTAGTGCAGCAGCTTTAAAACTTCAGGATCACCAGGGAGATTTGATTGTTAGAGCCACCCCCTCTCCCTGACTGCCCAGAAACACGCCCCATATACAGGGCGGGCAACACCAACTACACACGCAAGCTTGGTACACCAATTGGACCCCACAAGACTCACTCCCCCACTCACCACAAAGGCAAAGCAGGGGAGAACTGGCTTGTGGTGAACAGGTGGCTCGTGGATGCCACCTGTTGGTTAGTTAGAGAAAGTGTACTCCACGAAGCTGTAGATCTGATAAATTAGAGATAAGGACTTCAATTGGTCTACACATCCTAAAAGAACCCTATCAAGTTCAGCAAATGCCAAGAGGCCAAAAACAACAGAAAATTATAAAGCATATGAAAAAACCAGACGATATGGATAACCCAAGCCCAAGCACCCAAATCAAAAGATCGTAAGAGACACAGCACCTGGAGCAGCTACTCAAAGAACTAAAGATGAACAATGAGACCATAGTACAGAATACAAAGGATATCAAGAAGACCTTAGAAGAGCATAAAGAAGACATTGCAAGATTAAATAAAAAAATAGATGATCTTATGGAAATTAAAGAAACTGTTGACAAAATTAAAAAGATTCTGGACACTTATAGTACAAGACTAGAGGAAGTTGAACAATGAATCAGTGACCTGGAAGATGACAGAATGGAAAATGAAAGTATAAAAGAAAGAATGGGGAAAAAAATTGAAAAAATCGAAATGGACCTCAGGGATATGATAGATAATATAAAATGTCCTAATATAAGACTCATTGGTGTTCCAGAAGGGGAAGAAAAGGGTAAAGGTCTAGGAAGAGTATTCAAAGAAATTCTTGGGGAAAACTTCCCAGATCTTCTAAACAACATAAATACACAAATCATAAATGCTCAGCGAACTCCAAATAGAATAAATCCAAATAAACCCACTCCGAGACATATTCTGATCACACTGTCAAACATGGAAGAGAAGGAGCAAGTTCTGAAAGCAGCAAGAGAAAAGCAATTCACCACATACAAAGGAAACAGCATAAGACTAAGTAGTGACTACTCAGTAGTGACTACTCAGCAGCCACTATGGAGGCAAGAAGGCAGTGGCATGATATATTTAAAATTCTGAGTGAGAAAAATTTCCAACCAAGAATACTTTATCCAGCAAAGCTCTCCTTCAAATTTGAGGGAGAGCTTAAATTTTTCACAGACAAACAAATGCTGAGAAAATTTGCTAACAAGAGACCTGCCCTACTGGAGATACTAAAGGGAGACCTACAGACAGAGAAACAAAGAAAGGACAGAGAGACCTGGAGAAAGGTTCAGTACTAAAGAGATTCGGTATGGATACAATAAAGGATATTAATAGAGAGAGGGGAAAAATATATATGACAAACATAAACCAAAGGATAAGATGGCTGATTCAAGAAATGCCTTCACGGTTATAACATTGAACGTAAATGGATTAAACTCCCCAATTAAAAGATATAGATTGGCAGAATGGATCAAAAAAAATGAACCATCAATATGTTGCATACAAGAGACTCATCTTAGACACAGGGACACAAAGAAATTGAAAGTGAAAGGATGGAAAAAAATATATCATGCAAGCTACAGCCAAAAGAAAGCAGGTGTAGCAATATTAATCTCAGATAAAATAGACTTTAAATGCAGGGATATTTTGAGAGACAAAGAAGGCCACTACATACTAATTAAAGGGGCAATTCAACAAGAAGAAATAACAATCGTAAATGTCTATGCACCCAATCAAGGTGCCACAAAATACATGAGAGAAACACTGGCAAAACTAAAGGAAGCAATTGATGTTTCCACAATAATTGTGGGAGACTTCAACACATCACTCTCTCCTATAGATAGATCAGCCAGACAGAGGACCAATAAGGAAATTGAAAACCTAAACAATCTGATAAATGAATTAGATTTAACAGACATATACAGAATATTACATCCCAAATCACCAGGATACACATACTTTTCTAGTGCTCATGGAACTTTCTCCAGAAGAGATCATATGCTGGGACATAAAACAAGCCTCAGTAAATTTAAAAAGATTGAAATTATTCAAAGCATATTCTCTGACCACAATGGAATACAATTAGAAGTCAATAACCATCAGAGACTTAGAAAATTCACAAATACCTGGAGGTTAAACAACACACTCCTAAACAATCAGTGGGTTAAAGAAGAAATAGCAAGAGAAATTGCTAAATATACAGAGATGAATGAAAATGAGAACACAACATACCAAAACCTATGGGATGCAGCAAAAGCAGTGCTGAGGGGGAAATTTATAGCACTAAACACATATATTAGAAAGGAAGAAAGAGCCAAAATCAAAGAACTAATGGATCAACTGAAGAAGCTAGAAAATGAACAGCAAACCAATCCTAAACCAAGTAGAAGAAAAGAAATAACAAGGATTAAAGCAGAAATAAATGACATAGAGAACAAAAAAACAATAGAGAGGATAAATATCACCAAAAGTTGGTTCTTTGAGAAGATCAACAAGATTGACAAGCCCCTAGCTAGACTGACAAAATCAAAAAGAGAGAAGACCCATATAAACAAAATAATGAATGAAAAAGGTGACATAACTGCAGATCCTGAAGAAATTAAAAAAATTATAAGAGGATACTATGAACAACTATATGGCAACAAACTGGATAATGTAGAGGAAATGGACAATTTCCTGGAAACATATGAACAACCTAGACTGACCAGAGAAGAAATAGAAGACCTCAATCAACCCATCACAAGCAAAGAGATCCAATCAGTCATCAAAAATCTTCCCACAAATAAATGCCCAGGGCCAGATGGCTTCACAGGGGAATTCTACCAAACTTTCCAGAAAGAACTGACACCAATCTTACTCAAACTCTTTCAAAACATTCAAGAAAATGGAACATTACCTAATTCATTTTATGAAGCTAACATCAATCTAATACCAAAACCAGGCAAAGATGCTACAAAAAAGGAAAACTACCGGCCAATCTCCCTAATGAATATAGATGCAAAAATCCTCAACAAAATACTTGCAAATCGAATCCAAAGACACATTAAAAAAACATACACCATGACCAAGTGGGGTTCATTACACACATGCAACGATGGTTCAACATAAGAAAATCAATCAACGTATTACAACACATTAAAAATTCGAAAGGGAAAAATCAAATGATCATCTCAATAGATGCTGAAAAAGCATTTGACAAAATCCAACATCTGTTTTTGATAAAAACACTTCAAAAGGTAGGAATTGAAGGAAACTTCCTCAATATGATAAAGAGCATATATGAAAAACCCACAGCCAGCATAGTACTCAATGGTGAGAGACTGAAAGGCTTCCCTCTAAGATCAGGAACAAGACAAGGATGCCTGCTGTCACCACTGGTATTCAACATTGTGCTGGAAGTGCTAGCCAGGGCAATCCGGCAAGACAAAGAAATAAAAGGCATCCAAATTGGAAAAGAAGAAGTAAAACTCTCATTGTTTGCAGATGATATGATCTTATATCTGGAAAACACTGAGAAATCGACGATACACCTACTAGAGCTAATCAACAAATTTAGCAAAGTAGCGGGATACAAGGTTAATGCACATATTTCAGTAATGTTTCTATATGCTAGAAATGAACAAACTGAAGAGACACTCAAGAAAAAGATACCATTTTCAATAGCAACTAAAAAAATCAAGTACCTAGGAATAAACTTAACCAAAGATGTAAAAGACCTATACAAAGAAAACTACATAACTCTACTAAAAGAAATAGAAGGGGACCTTAAAGATGGAAAAATATTCCATGTTCATGGTTAGGAAGGCTAAATGTCATTAAGATGTCAATTCTACCCAAACTCATCTACAGATTCAATGCAATCCCAATCAAAATTCCAACAACCTACTTTGCAGACTTGGAAAAGCTAGTTATCAAATTTATTTGGAAAGGAAAGATGCCTCGAATTGCTAAAGACACTCTAAAAAAGAAAAACAAAGTGGGAGGACTTTCACTCCCTGACTCTGAAGCTTATTATAAAGCCACAGTTGTCAAAACAGCATGGTACTGGCACAAAAATAGACGTATAGATCAATGGAATTGAATTGAGAATTCAGAGATAGACCCTCAGATCTATGGCCAACTGATCTTTGATAAGGCCCCCAAAGTCACTGAACTGAGTCATAATGGTCTACTCAACAAATGGGGCTGGGAGAGTTGGATATCCATATCCAAAACAATGAAAGAGGACCCCTACCTCACACCCTACACAAAAATTAACTCAAAATGGATGAAAGATCTCAATATAAAAGAAAGTACCATAAAACTCCTAGAAGATAATGTAGGAAAACATCTTCAAGACCTTGTATTAGGCGGCCACTTCCTAGACTTTACACCCAAAGCACAAGCAACAAAAGAGAAAACAGATAAATGGGAACTCCTCAAGCTTAGAAGTTTCTGCACCTCAAAGGAATTTCTCAAAAAGGTAAAGAGGCAGCCAACTCAATGGGAAAAAATTTTTGGAAGCCATGTATCTGACAAAAGACTGATATCTTGCATATATAAAGAACTCCTACAACTCAATGACAATAGTACAGACAGCCCAATTATAAAATGGGCAAAAGATATGAAAAGACAGTTCTCTGAAGAGGAAATACAAATGGCCAAGAAACACATGAAAAAATGTTCAGCTTCACTAGCTATTAGAGAGATGCAAATTCAGACCACAATGAGATACCATCTAAGACCTATTAGAGTGGCTGCCATTAAACAAACAAGAAACTACAAATGCTGGAGGGGATGTGGAGAAATTGGAACTCTTATTCGTTGTTGATGGGACTATATAATGGTTCAGCCACTCTGGAAGTCAGTCTGGCAGTTCCTTAGAAAACTAGATATAGAGTTACCATTCGATCCAGTGATTGCACTTCTCGGTATATACCCGGAAGATCGGAAAGCAGTGACACGAACAGATATCTGCACGCCAATGTTCATAGCAGCATTATTCACAATTGCCAAGAGATGTAAAGAACCCAAATGTCCTTCAACAGATGAGTGGATAAAGAATATGTGGTATATACACATGATGGAATACTACACAGCAGTAAGAAGGAACGACCTCGTGAAACATATGACAACATGGATGAACCTTGAAGACATAATACTGAGCGAAATAAGCCAGGCACAGAAAGAGAAATATTACATACTACCACTAATGTGAACTTTGAAAAATGTAAAACGAATGGTTTATAATGTAGAATGTAGGGGAACTAGCAATAGAGAGCAATTAAGGAAGGGGGAACAGTAATCCAAGAAGAACAGATATGCTATTTAACGTTCTGGGGATGCCCAGGAATGACTATGGTCTGTTAATTTCTGATGGATATAGTAGGAGCAAGTTCACAGAAATGTTGCTATATTATGTAACTTCCTTGGGGTAAAGTAGGAACAGGTTGGAAGTAAAGCAGTTATCTTAGGTTAGTTGTCTTTTTCTTACTCCCTTGTTATGGTCTCTTTGAAATGTTCTTTTATTGTATGTTTTTCTTTTTTGTTTTTTTTTTTTGTTTTTTTTGTTTTTTAATTTTTTTTTTTCCATACAGTTGATTTAAAAAGGAAGAACAGGTTAAAAAAAAAAAAAAAAACCAGGAAAAAAATATGTAGTGCCCCCTTGAGGAGCCTGTGGAGAATGCAGGGGTATTCGTCTACCCCACCTCAATGGTTGCTAACATGACCACAGACATAGGGAACTGGTGGTTTGATGGGTTGAGCCCTCTACCGTAGGTTTTACACTTGGGAAGACGGTTGCTGCAAAGGAGAGGCTAGGCTTCCCTATAATTGTGCCTAAGAGCCTCCTCCCGAATGCCTCTTTGTTGCTCAGATGTGGCCCTCTCTCTCTACCTAAGCCAACTTGAAAGGTGAAATCACTGCCCTCCCCCCTACGTGGGATCAGACACCCAGGGAAGTGAATCTCCCTGGCAACGTGGAATATGACTCCCGGGGAGGAATGTAGACCTGGAATCGTGGGACGGAGAACATCTTCTTGATCAAAAGGGGGATGTGAAAGGAAATGAAATAAGCTTCAGTGGCAGAGAGATTCCAAAAGGAGCCGAGAGGTCACTCTGGTGGGCACTCTTAGGCACAATTTAGACAACCCTTTTTAGGTTCTAAAGAATTGGGGTAGCTGGTGGTGGATACCTGAAACTATCAAACTACAACCCAGAACCCATGAATCTCAAAGACAATTGTATAAAAATGTAGCTTATGAGGAGTGACAATGGGATTGGGAAAACCATAAGGACCACACTCCACTTTGTCTAGTTTATGGATGGATGAGTAGAAATATAGGGGAAGGAAACAAACAAACAAACAGACAAAGGTACCCAGTGTTCTTTTTTACTTCAATTGCTCTTTTTCACTTTAATTGTTATTCTTATTATTTTTGTGTGTGTGCTAATGAAGGTGTCAGGGATTGATTTAGGTGATGAACGTACAACTATGTAATGGTACTGTGAACAATCGAATGTACGATTTGTTTTGTATGACTGCGTGGTATGTGAATATATCTCAATAAAATGAAGATAAAAAAAAAATAAAGAGGCATAGAATTGTCCTTGTTGTCACACTTCTACTGAGAGTAGTGTGGTTAGGGATAAATATGATTGCACTCCTGTTACTATAAACATAATAATCACATTGTAAACATACTATCTCTACATTGTGAACGTTAATGAAGCAACCGTACCTGTCGAGAAGAGCAAACAACACTGAGAAAGATTTCAAAACAATATTAAAGCCCCAAAAGAAAATGACTTAGCAAGTCCGTGAATCATTATCTAATGATTTTTGAAGATTGCATTTTAAATTACTTGACATCCTGTACTTCTCCTTTTCCCAGAACATTTAAGAGAATGACATGTCTATCTAGTTTACTGTAATATAACCCACTATAAAACATCACTGAATTCTAATACTATAAGCAGGGTTAACACAAACATATATGTACTGGGAACTCAGGTGGGAGGGAGGTAGCGGCAACTAAATTGGAAGAAGCAACCAACCAGAGGGCTATTTCATAAGTTTCCCCATTAGGGACCTAACTCCCACTTGCTATCCGTGATCCTGTCAGTCATATTGAAATGTTTATAGGGAAGTGAAATGTCTCATCTTTTAGTTGTGGCATGTGGTTACACCAGCCTAGGAAAGGGAAACTCAGATGCCTTCAGGGACCAGACAGGTAAAGTAAACGAGAGAGGTGATGGAGTCCAAGAGTAACACATTAAATTAAACCTACACTTATATGTACATATACACATATACACAAGCCAATCACACTGTGCTGACCAAATGTGTCTGATGTTCACATATTTCCAAGGGGCTACCAATTTGCGATCTCTGCTTACTATAAGGATAATCCCCAATCCAGACTCTGGGATCATAACTGACTTCTAGGGTCTCTAGGGTTGCTGACTGCACCCTGGAGCGGAGATGATTAAGGCTTAAAGGGTTGTGATTGCCTGAAGTCCCACTCATCCTTCAAGGCCTGCTCAAAGTCCAGCTCCTCCATGAAATCATCCCATTCTCTCTTTGAGTTTGAGACTTACCTTCCTCTGGCCTTAACTTTATGCCTCTGCTACAGCAGCTCTCATTGTCTTGTGTTGAAGTAGCTTGGGTATGTTTCAGCTTCAGACTCTTAATCATGAACCCAGCCTTACCTACACAAGCCCTGAATAACTATTTGCATAAAATTTAAACTAAGGAATGTCTGAAGATTTTGATTGGCTTACAGAAATTATTTTAAAATTCTAGAACTATGTCTAAACTAAACGGTACCTTCTATCCAAGATATCTCTTGAAGTTTCCCAAACTGTTGTTTCTCAGAACATTATTTCCAAGAAATGCTCCCTGAAAAGTACTCCGTGGTCAATTTTATGTTGTATATACGTCACCACAATTAAAAACAGAGAGAGACTAAAGGGATTATGACAAGTAAAATGCAATACATGATCCTGGATTGGATCTAATGATGGAGGAGAAAATGCCCAAAAGGACATTATTGGGACAACTGAATAAAACAGAATGTAGACTGTATGCTTAATATCAATTTAATATTCTTGAATTTGATAGCTGTTCTTAATGTGGCTACATAAGTGAATGTGCTTTTTTTCCTGGGAAATATGGTGTTATTAAGTGTGCAAGGAGCATGATGTAGAAAAGACAGCTAGATGATTGACTGATTGATGGAGAGATCGATAGACATATAGAGTGATATAACATGCAACAAAATGTTAAAAGTTGGTAAATCTGGGTATCTGGGTAGGGGGCATTTAGGGTTCTCTGTATGGGTTTTTGCAATTGTTCTATAAGTTAAAAATTATTTCAAAATAAAAAGTAAAAAAAATGCTCTGTGGTCAAATGTTGCACTCCATACCCTGTTCTGTAACAGGGTCATAAGGCATGTTGGTACTGAAGTTGCTCTTAGAGTTCAGGTGAGATTAAAAAAAAAATTTCACCATCTTTTCATCCAGGGTTCTCCTCACATATCTGACCATGAAATACCTTTTAATGAAATACTTTTAACATCTTATTCCTAGAAGCATCTTGTGGTGGGCAAGGACACAGACTCTGGCCCCAGACTGCCTACAACCCAGTCCTGGCTCAGCCATTTATTGTCTTGGGTAAGTTACTTGACCACTTCATATCTAAGCCTTCTCATCTGTAAAAAGGGCATAATAGTAGGACATACCTTCTAGGGCTATTATGAGGATTAAATGAATACATACATGCAAACTTTGGGGCTGGCACATGGTAAGAACTATGTAAGTGCTAAATGGAATATTGGGGTCAGCCTCAGCCCAGGCTTGGGGTACAGGTTAGATAATCAGGTCTTTTTTCCCCCACTCTAAATTTAGAAACAATTGAGAAATGAGATACAGTCAGGCAGATGGAGATCAAACTATTGGCTTTACTTTCAATAAAAGCTGATTAGAGAAAGAAACTTGCTAATAGATTTGTTAATGCTCTCCAACACGTCTCTGACTCTTCCCCTCTACACCATTCATTTCAGCCCTCCGTCCCAGGCTGAGATGGACAGGCAGGCTCTCTGTGCGGGGGCAGGGTGAGCAGAAAAAGGGTGTGTCCTGAGAGCAGGCCACTTTAAAAGAGAGATAAAAGGGACTGAAGACAAGCTCTGCTCCTTTTTCTCCATATCACAAAGACATCATTCCTCCTTGCCTGGGAGGAAGTGAGGGGTCAAGAGAGCCTGGAAGTGTTCCAGTCCTTTCTTTCTTAGGGTTGAAATTCAGAAACTCCCCCTCTCTGTGTGGCAAATGAGGAGGTAGTAATTATATCTCCCAATCCTACCGCACAAACGTGGCCCAAGGATGGCTTTGGGATGCTGCCTGTGGTCCTGTCTTAAAATTATAGTCATTTAGAGATCCTAGATCTCTCCTGGGGCTCAGGGGTATATGTGTATGTACTGAAAAAAACTGGCTGCCTACACTCTTGAGGACTTGGATTCTGTGGTGTTGCACTTTGGGCCATTTCCAACCCACTATGCCCTTGGAACCAAGGCCCTTTCAAGCCTGCATTTTATCTACTTTGTTTATTTATTTATTTATTTTTGGCCAGTATCCTCATTGGTCTCGGAAACAGTTTTTAGTAGCAAATGCATAACAATATGTATTTAGATTGCAAATGAAGATGTGGAGGAAATGAATATTCAAGAATAAGAATAAAATGGAGTTACGTTTGATACAAAGATACGGTTCACACGGCATTGGATAGAATCAGTTGGGCATTTGAGTTTGGGGGAGAGGATAACAATTGTTGAGCACTCACCAAGTGCTTGACATGTATTAACTCAATCCTCACACCCTGTGAGAGTTGGTGGTGGGCTGTGGGCCTGGGGAGTCTGGCTTCAGTGCTTGCACTCAAACACTGTGTACACAGCCTCCTTCACACTAAACAGAGGTTGCTCTTATCTCTTTGCCCTCAGCGCCTATAAGCCTTTCCAAAGCATTTGATACATTTGTAATTACTCTGTCCTTCCAGCTTCCCTTCCTCCTTAGGTTGTGAGCCCCTCCAGGACAGGAACTGGTCCATACTCTCCTTTACAACCTAATGAATGAATGAATGATATCCTTACCAAAGGGCCACACAACTATCACAGTATTGACAGTAATAGGATTCATAAAATGTGATTGTTTTGCTCCCAAATCAAAAAGGTCCAGATTAATGATCTATATTGAGAAGTGGCAATACATTGACCATTTCTTTAATGTCAAATAAAATGGCCACCTGCATTGGGCGTTGTCCCTTTCTGAGAAAGGATTTTCCAGAAGACAGAAACAATTGGCCTGCAAGGGCTTTCTCAGAAAATGCAACAATAGAATATACCCTACAGAACCACAGATAAGCAACACCTGATAAGTGTCAGGTGATAAACCAATTTTGGTAGAGTAGAGATCGTTTATCAGAATGGGCGAACATACCATGCTAATTAATGTATATCTGATCCACACTATGTAAAATGAAAGCTTAAGTCAGCCAATCACAATATTCCCTCACTTGCTTCTGTTTTTGCCCTATATAAGCTCCCGTTTTATCCCCTCAGTGCAGCTCCCTTCTATTTGCTGAATGGGATGCTACCCAATTGATGAATTGCTCAATAAAGTTGTGAGATTTTAAATTGCATGGAAAGTTATTTTTTAACATTTTCCATTAATTAGAAGTTTCTCCATGGTTTAAATTAAGAAAGCCCTATTTCTTCATGGGTCTCTTTGGACAAGTCTAGGGATTGGGGCTTGGTGCTGGATGCCATTGAGTTTTTAGGGATGGTCACTTAAATAGTCTCTTCCTAGACTCAGTGAGACAGGGGGTGACTCTCTAGGCCATTGTTTGTAGGGGACCCCAGAGTAATTTGGTGTTTTATCAAACCTGAAGAGTTTACATACATAGCGGATTTCAGAACACAAGCTGTTGAATGACTTTTTCATTCCATTCCACTTTTCTATGAGGCATGCAGCTTCTAGAATCGCTGAAGCACAGTCTTGGTCCAAAAAATCCACAGAAGGAATTGCAAAGTATATTAGAGGAATCATAAGTCAACATGCAAGGGTACATTACCATGTGGCCTGCTTTGGGAGATGGAAGGGGAGAAAGCCTCATATAATTAGCTGCTAATGAAATCAAACAGCCTTGTCCTAATACTACTCAGGACGGTTTTTACACATAGAATGAATGAAAAAGCAGGGGGAAATAATATGCTTATAGGGAAAGAGCAGGTCCATGAGGCTGAGTGGAAGCCAAAAGGTAGGAATGGTGGCAAAGAACATGTCTAGTCTGTTTTCTGTACTCAACAGAGAGAAAAATGGATGTTGCTCCTTGGTCTGGTGATGTCTGAGCTGCCTTGATTTTAATATCTTCAGTTTCTTAATTTATTTATTAGTTTATTCATTCATTAATTTGCTCAACAAGGGTTCATTTTGTACCTACTGTGTGTCAGGCATTCAGTAGGACACAGAACATGGAGATGAATGAGACCTATCATCCATCCTCCAAAGTTTAGTGAAGGATTTAAACGTGGAAACAGAATAAACTGAGATCATCTTGAGGGCAGGGATAGAAACTTATTCATCATTGTCTCATGAACCCCTGGCATGGTGACTGGTATATAGCAGGCATTTAATAAATGTTCATTGAATGACTTAATGAAGGTATTCACCATACATTAATAAAGCAGCTATCACATTGTAGTATTAAACTAGCAAATACTTGTGAAAGTGAAAGACTTCAATAAATACCAAAAAGTGCCTTGCATGGTAAGATGTGGAAAGCCGCCTCCCGAATCGGGCCTAGCGTATGCGCTGCAGCCTGCTCTAGAGTTACCCCCGCCCATCGAGTGAGCCAAGATGGCGCCTGCATCCTGTTTCCGCATAGTGACGCATGTATCCGCCACCCGCTCCTACCAATCGAAATCCTGTATACGCGATACTAGCCTAGAAGCTTATTGGTTGTTAATTGTGTATAAAAGGTCTTACCCGGACGGGGTAGGGTGAGACAGCCCACAAGGAGCCGTGCCTGACGGCCACATCGAGGCTGCTCTCCCACGAGGCGCCGTGCCCCGTGTGGGAACCAGTAACACAGAATGTTCATCTAGCTGTAGTAAAGGGCTTGCTTTCACAACTGCCGTGTGGTTCGAGTCGTGATTCATGACCAGGTTAGTTCGCGCAGTCTGCATCTCTCTCTCTCCTTCCCTGTTTCCCCTCGCCGGCCGGGAACCGGGGGACCGAGCGGGGCAGCGCCGGACAAGTGGTGGCCCGTACGGGGAAGCTCCTCCTCCTGCCTCGCTCTCGACGGTCCCTCTGTGAGGAGAGCAGCGCTGCGCGTCGAGCTTACGGCGGACTTCCCGCGCCTGATCAACGCGAGAAGGTGAGTGCGTCTTATTACATGATAGTTAGGGCCCGTGGGTTTTCAGGTGACCCCGGGGGACTCGGAAGAGCTCTCCGAGTGACTGAAGTATAGTGCCGACTGCAATCATGGGGCAGTCCGGAAGTTCACCTCTCTTAGCTCCCTTAAAGAACCTTTTGAAACAACGGGGTATCTCGGTCAGGAAAAGCTCCCTTCAGCGTTTTCTTGATGATGTTGATACTTTTGCCCCTTGGTTTGCCTGCACCGGCAGCCTTAGCCTACCCTCTTGGATGAAGCTCGGTCGCGACATAGACCGAGCGCGCCAGACGGGCGTGTGTATGGACCCGATTCTAGTACCCATATGGGAGACCGTCCGTGCGGTCCTTGAACTAGAATCGGCTACCGGCCTAAGCCCGTCCTCTGTCTTGCAAGAAGCACGGTGCGCGCTCCAAGAAACCCAGTCAGTTTCGTCAGCGGACGGCTCCTGTAAGGGCAAACCGCCGGAGTCCAGTGACTCTGACTCAGAGTCAGATAGCGATACTGACGAGAAGGCGGAAGCATCCCCGCTAATTGAGTGGGAGGAGCCTCCCGCCACACCCGTGCGGCCTTCCGCCCCGCCAATGTCTACCGCTGCACCCCCAGGGACACCCCAGCTCCCAACTGACGCCTTGGGCGGTCCCACCAAAGGACCTTGCCGAGAGCTCCCTCTAGTGGCCATGCCCAGTAAATGTAATTATCCTTTGCTGCCAGACCCGGAAACCCCGATGGGTCGGTCAGGGGAGGGGCAACCTTTGCCGTACCCCCCGCCCGAGTATACAGGCCCTCAGGACCCTTTGCCATTAGGTAGTGGTGGGAGACATTTCTGGAGATGGAACCCTTTCACAACATTTAGACCTTTTGGCATGCTGGGTGGCTACCAGCCACTTGAGCCGCAGCCAGTCTCAGAAATGTACCCGGTTATTATCAATCCCCAAGGTGGCAATCGGCACGAATCATATGATTACAAACTATTGAGGGAATTGAGGCAGGCCGTCCATCAGTATGGCCCCAATGCCCCTTATACCTTGAACATGATCGAGAACCTCTCTGCTCTAAATCATACACCCGCAGATATTTTTCAGCTAGCCCGTGCTTGCTTGCCGTCAGGCCGATTCATAGATTGGAAAGCATGGTTTGAGGAGTTAGCTGAAGAGCAGGCCGCAAGGAATGCGGCGGGGAGACGTGGCGGGTGGAATGCTGACATGCTGTTGGGGAGAGGCGCCCATGCCCAGAACCAAACGGGTTTCCCACAAGAGGTCTATGCCCAGATCTTCCGCTGTTTTGTGGGTGCCTGGAAAAAGCTAACAGGTGAGGGAGAGGCTCAGGCCTCACTCAGCAATATACACCAAGGCCCCACAGAACCATTTGCGGATTTTGTAGCCAGGATGCAAACCGCAGCTGAGAGAATCTTCTCAGATCCAGGAGTAGCAGAGACTGTGGTTAAGCAAATGATTTTTGAGCAGTGCAACAAGGAGTGCAAAGTTATCCTGGCACAAAACAGAGCAAAAAATTTGACAGAGTGGGTCAGGCTCTGTAGAGATGCTGGCAGCCCTTTAACTAATGCAGGTCTAGCTGCCATGCTAGCCAGCTCCCTACAGGTGGCTACAAAAAGCCCGAGAACCTTAGGGGCAAAGTCTAACGGGTGCTATGGCTGTGGCCAATCAGGGCACTTTAAGAGAGATTGTCCCAATAGACGTCAACCCCCTGCCACTCAACGGTTTGGCGAACCAGGTGCAGCAACCAGGCCGTGTGGCCGTTGCCACAAAGGCCCCCACCGCGCAGAAGACTGTAAATCGGTTTTCGATGCGCAGGGTAGACGCCTCTCTGGCCGCCCCGAGCAGATTCCAAAAAACGGGAAGAGGGGGTCCGCCCTTTCGACGGACCCCCTTGCATGCCATTCGACAACACAGGATCCGATCAAATTCGTGCGTCCCCCGGCTCAGCAGGACTGGACCTCTGTGCCACCTCCAGACTCGTACTAACCCCCTCCATGGGTGTCCAGTTAGTAGGGACCTCCTTCAAGGGGCCCTTACCGGCTGGTACTGTAGGGCTCATATTGGGAAGAGCATCCACGGCCCTGAAAGGATTAACAGTTAGACCAGGACTTGTAGATTCAGATTTCACAGGCCGTGCCCAAGTTATGGTTCAATCTCAGCGGGGCACCTTAGTCATTGCAGAAGGTGATAAGCTGGCGCAGCTCCTGCTCTTACCCAGCTTACATGCAGTCTTTCCAAGCAGAATCAGACAGAGAGGGGAAAAAGGGTTCGGATCCAGTGGAGCGATTTTTGAGGGACTCCATATGTCCCTGGAGTCTCGACCTATGCTAACCATTAAGGTGCAAGGCAGATCTTTCTTGGGCCTGCTCGATACAGGGGCCGATCGGTCTATCATAAGACAACAAGAATGGCCCCCCACCTGGCCAACGAGCAGGGCGGAAGAGCCCATTAGAGGAATAGGCCAAATTTCAGCGCCCATGCTCAGTGCAGCTGCCCTTCATTGGGCCGATGAAGAAGGACACCAAGGCAGTTTCCAGCCTTATGTATTAGCCCTGCCTGTGTCTTTGTGGGGAAGAGACATTCTGACCCAAATGGACGTTACTTTAATTAGCGGCTACTCCCCAACCTCTAGAAATGGGGTATACCCCCGGCAAGGGTTTAGGAGCTTCACTGCACGGACGTGCGGAGCCTATACAAGCTGCCCCCAAGTCTGACAGACGAGGCTTGGGTTTTTCATAGGGGCCACTGAGGAGAGATTCCCACCCACACCTATAAAACTAAAATGGAAAACCGAGGCTCCGGTGTGGGTGCCTCAGTGGCCCTTGCCACAGGAAAAACTTGCAGCGTTGCACGCCCTAGTATCAGAACAACTAGAAAAGGGCCATATCGCCCCTTCCACGTCACCGTGGAACACCCCTATATTCGTAATAAAAAAGAAATCTGGTAAATGGAGACTGCTACATGATCTAAGAGCTATTAACGATTGCATGGAGCCTTTAGGGCCCGTTCAGATGGGACTGCCCCTCCTCTCGGCATTACCGGAGCACTGGTCGATTTTCATCATAGATCTGAAAGATTGCTTCTTTTCTATTCCGCTCCACCCTGAAGACACCCCTAAGTTTGCCTTTACTGTGCCCTCTAGTAATCAAGAGGAGCCCTGTCAACGCTTTGAATGGACAGTCCTGCCCCAAGGCATGGCTAATAGTCCTACCATGTGCCAGCTGTATGTCGCTGCGAAGCTAGCTAGCACTCGGCAGCAGTTCCCTCAAGTGAAAATCATCCATTATATGGATGACATTCTCTTAGCCCATAGAGACACAGATCTTCTTAAAACAGTTTTGTCACATTTAGTCCTTAGTCTTAGAGAAGCTAACCTAGAGATTGCCCCTGAAAAAATCCAAATGACTGACATTACCACTTTCCTGGGGGCGAAAGTCGCACCCACTCATGTTTCCCCCCAAAAGGTGTCTCTCAGGCTAGACAATATACACACTCTCAATGATCTACAAAAACTCATGGGGGATATCAATTGGATCCGTCCATACCTAAAAATACCCAATGTCAAACTAACACCTTTGTTCGACCTGTTGAAGGGGGATTCTAATATAAACTCACCTCGAAGCTTCACTCCAGAGGCAAGGCGAGCACTATGCCAGGTGGAACAGGCGCTCAGTGGCGCTGCATTGAAGAGAATAGACCCTGATGAGCCTTTTGAAGCCTGCGTGCTGCCGACAGAATTACAGCCCACTGCGGTACTGTGGCAGCGGGGGCCGCTGCTCTGGGTCCACCCTGGAGTTTCCCCCAAAAAAGTCCTAGAGCACTATCCTACAGCGGTTGCAGACTTGGCCCTAGAATGCATTAAAAGGGCTGTGCAGCATTTCGGTCAGCAGCCCAAAAATCTCAGGGTGCCTTATTCTTCCCAGCAGCTTGAGATACTCACCGGATGCATAGATCAATGGGCCATTCTCCGGTGTACATTTCTTGGTCCCATTAACAATCAGTTCCCTAAGGCTCCTCTCTTGCAGTTTGTCACCCGGCACCCAGTGATTTTTCCCAAAGTAACCTCTCCTAGGCCACTAGCAGGCGCCCCCACCGTATACACGGACGGCTCCAGCTCTGGAACAGGGGCGTATTGTGTGGAGGGGGACACTCCTAAAACAGTGCTCTTCCAACCACAAAAGCCTCAATGGGTAGAACTGCAGGTTATCATTGCAGTCCTGGAAAGCCTTTCCGAGCCCTTAAATATCGTCTCGGATTCTGCTTATGTTGTGAACTCTGTACAAATTTTAGAAACGGTGGGCATTGTTAAACATTCCTCTACAGTAAGGACGTTCTTTGCCAAACTACAGGAGGTTATATGGACCAGGCAACACCCTTTTTACATAACCCATATTAGAGCCCACACAGGTTTGCCTGGCCCTATGGCCCAGGGGAACCATAGCGCAGATGTAGCCACTCGACAGCTGCACATCTTTCCGACGCTGGTACCGTATCAACAAGCCCGAGAATTCCATGCCAAGTTTCACATCAATGCAGGTACCCTAGCTAAGCGGTTCAGCATACCACGTGCAGCTGCTCGAGATATTGTCCGAGCCTGCAACAATTGTGCAGAGCAGAGAGCAGTCCCCTCGGTTGGGGTCAACCCTAGGGGTCTCACCCCAGGGGATACTTGGCAGATGGATGTCACTCATCATTCAGAGTATGGTAAGATCAAGTACTTACATGTGTCGGTGGACACATGCTCCCAAGTTTTATTTGCCTCTGCTGAACCAGGAGAAAGAGTCTCCCACGTCATTGCACACTGCCTTGCTGCATGGGCAGCTTGGGGTAAGCCAAAGACGTTAAAGACGGATAACGGGCCTGCCTACACTAGTAAATCCTTCCAAAAATTTTGTGACAACATGGATGTCCAATTAAAACATGGCATCCCCTATAACCCTCAGGGGCAAGGAATCATTGAAAGAGCGCACAGATCTCTCAAAGACTTGCTTAAAAAACAGAAAGAGGGTATAGGCCACGGCCTGTCCCCAAAAGCTCGACTGTCTGTAGCCTTGCTCACATATAATTTTTTAAACGAAAATTCACAAGGAATGACACCTGCCCTGCAACACACCACCCCGAGTCCTCCGCATAGAGGTCTAGTCCGTTGGAAGGATGTCCTGTCGGGGCAGTGGAAAGGCCCTGACCCGGTGCTCAGCTGGGCCAGAGGCTCTGTTTGTGTTTTTCCCCAGGAACCAGGACGTCAACCAGTGTGGGTTCCGGAAAGACTGGTGAGAACCGTGACATCACCTGAAGAAGCCAAGGAACAGCTGTCAGAAACGCCAACGAATATACAACCTGAACCATTAGACCAAGCCTCCGACCCTGCTGATGATGGCGACGACCGACAAGACGATAATAGTAGGACTGACCACCCCGCGGTTGCCCAAAAAGAGGATCGGTAACTCTGTTCTTTGCTCTCCTATAGCAATCCTTCTAATCTGCCTTTTTCTTTTTAGTGGAACTATATTTCCTCCACAAGCTTCAACGAGTCCTTCCCCCTCACCAATGACACACTGATCCTCTCTTTGCTAACCTCTCTGTCAAGGTTGTCAACACCACAGTTGCGGCGAATGCTACTTGTGAAACTGGTAATGGCGAGTTAAGTAAGGGAGTCTTGCTTGAATTTCTTAACGTTACAGGGAAGAGCCGCCAGTCTTGTGAAGGGATCTTGAGTAAAAAGGAGACTCAAAGGTGCCTTTTCCTTCCAGGGCTTGCTCCTACAGTCTGCAACCGTTCCAAAGACCCGGATGCCTCGCCGCCCCCGCTATCCTAGTGTATCGCCCAAGTTATGTCTGGCTCCCCGTCAAGGCAACCGACTGGGTTGGCCCTGTTTCTCAAGTTGTTTCACTTAACAATATCCCCTTCTCTAAGTCTAGGCGTCCAAGAGGCATAAAAGAATGGCTATCGAATGCTGCCAGTGTAGCTTCCTCTTTGTTTGTCCCAACGATCGGGCAGGCTGTGCTACAAGCATGGACAGATCGGCAGCTCGCCATAACGATGGAAACGGTAAATGGCTTGGTCAACCTTACCCGAGACGTGCTACGCCGCCACAATCAGATGCTGAACTTAAATTTCCAGGCCATTCAGAAACTCCAAGCGGAGATAGATGAACTTGGACTGGAAATAGATGGACTCTGGAGAGTGCTTCAGCAAACATGTGACACCCGGTGGCTTACGGTTAAACTCTGTGTCACTCCTGTCAGGGCCAACGTGACCGGAAGCATTTCCAGAGTCTCTGATTGGCTGAAAAGGTCATATTTTCCTGAATTTGTTAATCTCTCCCAACAGGTGGAATCTAGTTTAGACACAATTGGGGGGATCAAGTTAAAACCCGTTAAAGTCGATCTCTCCGGGTTAGGCGAGGTTCTACAGAAACTATTGCACAGTGTTTCTTCCTGGTTCTCTTGGCCCAATTTAACTAATTGGATCCTCATTGCAGTGGGATTATTGGTGGGATTAGTCGTTGTTAAATGTTTGCTAGAACGCCTGTTTCAAGCGCAGCAGCAATTGCGTGTTACCACTATGATGGCTATGACTCCCACCTCTGTTACCCCCGATAGTGACCGATTTATTAACCATACCCCTTCCTGGTCGCCTCAGGTGGGGCGCTTTGGAGCAAAATTTGTAGCGAATCGCATGGCTGTTTCTCGGGTGTAAAAGGCGACACCAGTAGTCATAATTTTGTCTCAGGTGGGTCTCTAGGGCAGAGTCCTAGTTGTGGCCAGACTGGACCCTAGCCATTGCACAGAGACACCTAGTGACACCCCCGACTCTGGTTACTGCTGTTCCTGCCCCCGTCGTTGTTCCCCAGTTGCCAGGCAAAGCACTGCAGGGAGAGTCACGTTGCTTCCAGCTTACGGACTCTCCGGTCTCCATATGACGTGAGCATTCTGGTTGGTGCTAGAGGCTCCGCCGCTGGATGGCTGAGGCCTAGTCCAGACTCCCCAAAGCACCAAAGAGGTTGTGAACCATTTGGGTTCACGGGAGCACGCTCATCACTGGAGACACTGGGTCAAAAATAAATAAGAAAGGGGGAGATGTGGAAAGCCGCCTCCCGAATCGGGCCTAGCGTATGCGCTGCAGCCTGCTCTAGAGTTACCCCCCGCCCATCGAGTGAGCCAAGATGGCGCCTGCATCCTGTTTCCGCATAGTGACGCATGTATCCGCCACCCGCTCCTACCAATCGAAATCCTGTATACGCGATACTAGCCTAGAAGCTTATTGGTTGTTAATTGTGTATAAAAGGTCTTACCCGGACGGGGTAGGGTGAGACAGCCCACAAGGAGCCGTGCCTGACGGCCACATCGAGGCTGCTCTCCCACGAGGCGCCGTGCCCCGTGTGGGAACCAGTAACACAGAATGTTCATCTAGCTGTAGTAAAGGGCTTGCTTTCACAACTGCCGTGTGGTTCGAGTCGTGATTCATGACCAGGTTAGTTCGCGCAGTCTGCATCTCTCTCTCTCCTTCCCTGTTTCCCCTCGCCGGCCGGGAACCGGGGACCGAGCGGGGCAGCGCCGGACAGTAAGAACTTGATTAAGAGTTGCTGCTTAGAAAAATATACAATATACATTATATAATATATTGCAACCTCAACTGAGCTACAGTTCTGCTGAGTTTTAACCATGCTTTAAATGATTCATCCTGAAGTTAAAAGTTCCAGGGTAAAGTGTTCTGAACACTAGCCAATAATGTCATTCAGCTGTGGCTCAATCTTAGGGAAGCAACTGACATACAGAGGACATCAATTCTTCTAGTTACTTCTGTGACAAGGATAGCATGGCATGGTATGACAGTTGTTGTGAGGACATCTATACTTGCAGGTATGTTTATATTCTTATTGATTTCTGATGGCCTTTTAAAAATATAAGCCATAAATTATGCATGGCCAAGAATGATTACGAACTGCAAGGGAACTATACTTAAAACAAATGGCCCAAGAACTGTCAAGTCAGCAGGCTTACAGTGAGGATTTCTAACAATAATTTACTTGTAACTGCTACTAGCCATGCTTATGATCTCGGAGGATGCTTCAAGATGTCTCAGGTCAGGTGCCTGCTGTGAAGAGTCACACACAACCCTGTGCCTGTCTGGGCCAGGACTTACTAGTGGGCCCAAGACTGTGCCCTTCTTCACAGATGACTGCCCCAGAGGGCCACCGAGTTCCTCACATGTGATGGTCTCCTCCATTAAATGAGTAGCATCCTCTCCATATCATGATATGAACAGAAATTTCAGAAGATCATGAGATAGGGCTGTATTTGTTCAATACCAGGGTCAGTGACCCTGATAGTTTAAACACGCTTCTGCATGGTTTGTCCTATATCAGCATAAGGAGGTCACAAGGCAACTACTATCCTGCAAAAAGATAGTGTCATGCACGTTAAGTTCTTCTACTTAGAGAACTCTGTAGACAAAGGATTGGACTTGGAACTCGTATGATGCAGTGCCTTGGAGTCCAGGCGTGACGATATGTGACAATTTGATTTGAGGCATTGCAAAAGACAGCATTCTCCAACTTCACTAAACAATATTTGAGACATAAAAATAGTTATCAGGACTGTTATCAGCACTGTCTTCTAACTGTGTGTAAGAAGAAAGATGTCCAGAAGAAAGTGTAGAAAATGTACAATCTGTGTGGAGAATGGAGGCAGGACTACAAATAGCTTCTAACTATCACACAAAGGGATTTTGTGACCATTCTGTACCCAGCCTTCTCCTGCTAGAACCAAACAGGAAATGAGCTAGTTGTTCTTCTGAAGGATGGCTGAGTGATCCAGGGCAGATAGCGATCCCTGGGCATGAGCAGGCCCTGAGACACTTAAAGGCCTTCATTGTAGGGCAATGACCTAGAACCTTTGGAAGGTGGTTGTCCAATATTCTGAAACCATTTCTCCTGGTGTGCAATGTGGAGGTAGAACTCATTCTTTTAAGAAATATTTATTTATTATATACCATGATAGCTGATAGCTGTAGGGACTAGAGCAGTAAGCAAAGAGACCCAGCCCTAGCTTTATGGAGTTTGCTATTACTCTAGTGGGGAAAAACAACATTGAAACCAAGTCAAAAAAATAAGCATACACTTTCAAAGAAGAAAAAAGTTGGAAGACTCACACTTCCTGATTTCAAAACTTATTACAAAGCCACAGTAACCAAAACAGTGTAGTCCTGGCACAAGGACAGACATCTAGAACAATGAAACAGAGCTTCAAGTTCAAAAATAAACCCTCACATATATGGCCAGTTGATTTTTGACAATGGTGCCAAGTCCATTCAATGTCCCTTCAACAAAAAGTGCTGGGAGGAAGTCAAATCTCAGATGACAGCATGGAGAGGAGTGGAAGCTAAGTAGTCCCCTGGAACAACTAAAAAAAAAAAAAACAGAAACAACTAGTAAATAATCCGGAATAACTGCAGGGGGACAGACGTGACCGTCTACTCATCGTACACCAACCTGAATTGGGAGGAATGCCCGAGATCACAGCATAAAATCTGTAAGTAAGAACTGTAGATCCAAATCAGGTGACTCCTCCCCCACAGCCCGAGCTACAAAGCCTCGTGGTGCCAGAGAGAAGCTTTCTCCCAGGAAGCGAATATAGCTCAGCTGAGCTCCAACTGGGGTTTTAATTAGTGAGCGTGAACTGCTCACTACGAGGTACGAATCACCAACAAGTAAACAGAGGCTTTGGGTGACGACTGACCTTGGAGAGCCAGAGGGTCGCCTCGGACTAGCTCTGTTCCTTTTTTGACTCAGTGGAGAAAGCCTCAGCCATTTTCAGTTCCCAGTTCTGTGACCCAGACAAGGGTGTGGCACAGGCAGAGAGAAACCACTGAAATGCTAATGACCTCCCCCTAAGGCGTCTATCTTCTTTAAGAGGAAAGGGGTGGGGCCCAGCTCTACTACCTGCCTTTCATTCAGAACTTACACCAGTCAAGAATTATAGGCTAATCTTTGCATCAGGCAGAGAGCGCCCCTGCACGGCCCGGCAGCCTGGGGCTTCCCTTGAGGGATGATGCGCACTATTGACATAGCACAGCCTTCCCTCAGCAGAGGTCCTGGAAGATCAAAGCTGAGAAGGGGGGCCCACTCAGAAAACCCAGGGACGCCACGTCAATGCCGGTGGTTTGTGGGTCAGTGACAGAAAATCTGGGGCAAAACTGAAATGAAGGCTTAGACTCTTGCAACAGCCTTAAATCTCCAGGAACACCTGGGAGGTTTGAATATTAAAGCAGCCCTGCCTCCCTGATCACCTGGACACATGCACCATGTTTGGGGTGGACAACTCCAACAACAAACCCAAACTGAGTTCACCAACTGAACCCACAAAAATATTTCCCCACACACCACAGAGGCAGAGCTGGGGAGAACTGACTTGAGGGGTATTGGTGACTCGCAAACGCCATCTGCTGGTTAGTTGGAGAAAGTGTACGCCACCAACTTGCATTTCTGAAAAATTAGATTGGTATTTTTTTTTTTTTTACAACTTGAAAGAACCCTATCAAGCAAAGCAAATGCCAAGAAGCCAAAAACAACAGAAAATCTTAATGCATATGATAAAACCAGACAATATGGAGAACCCGATCCCAAACACCCAAATCAAAATATCAGAAGAGACACAGTACTTGGCACAATTAATCAAACAATCACAATCGAGTAATGAAAACATGGCACAGGATATAAAAGACATGAAGAAGACCATGGAACAGGATACAAGGGACAAAAAGAAGACCCTAGAAGAGCATAAAGAAGAAATTGCAAGAGTAAATAAAAAAATAGAAGATCTTATGGAAATAAAAGAAATTGTTGGCCAAATTAAAAAGACTCTAGATACTCATAATACAAGATTAGAGGAAGTTGAACAATGACTCAGTGTCCTAGAGGTCCACAGAACAGAAAATGAAAGAACAAAAGAAAGAATGGAGAAAAAAATTGAAAAAATCAAAAAAGATCTCAGGGATACAATAGATAAAATAAAACGTCCAAATTTAAGACTCATTGGTGTCCCAGAAGGGGAAGAGAAGGGTAAAGATCTAGAAAGTGTATTCAAAGAAATTGTTGGGGAAAACGTCCCCAACCTTCTACACAATATAAATGCACAAAGCATAAATGCCCAGTGAACTCCAAATAGAATAAATCCAATAAACCCACTCCAAGACATATTCTGATCAGACTCTCAAATACTGAAGAAAAGGAGAAAGTTCTGGAAGCAGCAAGAGAAAAGCAATTCACCACATACAAATGAAACAACATAAGACTAAGTTGTGACTACTCAGTGGCCACCATTGAGGCAAGAAGGCAGTGGCATGACATATTTAAAACTCCGAGAGAGAAAAATTTCTAACCAAGAATACTTTATCCAGCAAAACTCTCCTTCAAATGTGAGGGAGAGCTTAAATTTGTCACAGACAAACAAATGCTGAGAGAGTTTGCCAATAAAAGACCTGCCCTACTTCAGATACTAAAGGGAGCCCTGCCGACAGAGAAACAAAGAAAGGAGAAAGAGATATAGAGAGTTTTAACAGACATATATAGAACCTTACATCCCAAATCACCAGGAAACACATTTTTCTCTAGTGATCATGGCTCTTTCTCCAGAATGGACCATATGCTGGGACATAAAACAAGCCTCAATAAATTAAAAAAAAAAAAAAGAAAACAAAAAAGCAATTGAACATATTCAAAGCACAATCTCTGACCACAATGGAATACAAATAGACGTCAATAATTTTTCAATTGTAACTCCACTGTTTACTTCCTACGTGATACAAAATACACAAACTCTAATGACAAATCAATGGTTTTGAACCCAATGTAAAATATATAACTTTTGGCAAGAACTATATAAAGGTGGGGGAATGGAGGAGTATAGGTACATAGTTTATGTGTCCTATTGAAGTTAAGTTGGTATCAAAGAAAAACAAGATTGTTATGGATTTAAAAGTTTAATTTTAAGCCCCACAGTAAACACAAAGAAATTATCAGAGAATATGACCATAGAGATGAAAAGTAGAGTATTGGTTAAGAGAAATGGGGGAAGAGGCAATGGGGAGTTAAGAAATGAGTGTAGGGTTGTTGTTTGAGGTGAAGGGAAATTTCTAGTAATGGATGGTGGGAAGGTGATAGCATTACAACATTCTAAATGTGATTAATCCCACTAATGGAATTCTAGGGAGGGGTGGAATGGGAAGATTTAGGCTGTATATATGTTTCCACAATTGAGGGGAAAAAAAAAAAAAGACAGTCAAAATAGATGACAATTGAACGCCAGGGATGACCATCGATAGGATCTGATGATGGAGGACAGGAGGCTCAAAGGGACACAGTTGAGACATAAGGAAAAGGAAATACAGAATGTAAGCTTTGTATCATTGTTGAATCTCCTGTACTTCTTAGGTGTGCTTAGTGGGATTGCATAAAAGAATGTTCTTGTTCATGGGAATTGTATGTGTTAATTATAGTGTTTGTTCAAGGATGTGTGCAGCTAGCTCTCATATGTTCAGAAGACAGAGCAATAGATGATGGATGATATATAGGAAGAGAGGGAGGGAAAGAAATAGCGGTGTGACAACATGTTAAAGTTAGTGGATTGGGGTATCGGGGGAGGGGGTCAGGGAGTGCTGGAGTTCTGTGTATGGGGTTTGCATTGTTTTTGCAACTGTTCCTATAACTTTGAATTTATTTCAAAATAAAATAAATAAAAAAGTGCTGGGAAAATTGGATCTCCACAAGCAAAAGAATGAAGGTAGACCCTATTGCAAACCATATAACCATATACAAATATTAACTCAAAATGGGTCAATGGCCTAAATATAAGAACTAAAATTATGAAACTCCTAGAAGAAAACATTAGTAAATGTCTTCAGGATGTTTTATTAGGCCATGTGTTCTTAGACTTTGTACCAAAAGGACAAACAACAGAAGAAAAATAGATAAATTGAACTTCATCAAAAGTAAAAACCAGCATGCATCAAAGGACATCAAGAAAGTGAACAGACAACCTACAGAATGGGCAAAAATATTTGGAAACCGTGTATCTGATAAAGGCTAATTAGCTAGTATATCTAAAGAACCCTTACAACTTAACAACGAGACAAGCAACCCAACTTAAAAAATGGGCCCAGGACTTGAATAAACATTTTTTCAAAGAAGGTATACAAATGGCCAACAAGCATATGAAAAGATATCAACATCATTAGCCATTAGGGAAAATGCAAATCAAAACCACAATGAGATACCACTTCATACTCACTAAAATTTAAAAAATGGAAAATAACAAGTGTTGGTGAGGAGGCAGAGAAATAGGAACTCTCATGCACTGTTGGTAGGAACATAAAATGGTGCAGCCACTTTGGGAAACAGTTTGGTGATCTCACAGAATGTTAAGTATAGACTTACCAAGTGACCCAGTATTCCCATATTGAGGTATATACCTAAAAGAATTGAAATTAGGGACTTAGATAAATATCTGTCCACCAGTGTTCATAGGAGTATTAAGTACAATAGCCAAAAGGTAGAAGCAAACCAAGTGCCCATCAGCAGATGAACAGTGTGGCAGCCCCTGGCCTAAACAGTACAGGCCTGTGGACTTTGGCGCACAGCAGTCTGCATCACCTAGGCGGCTAATATTTAACCTAACATCTTTGTAAGCTAGTAAAGAGAAAAGGGTAAATTAACCTTAAAATGTAACTTTAAACCAGTGAAACGGGAAGTAAACAGGAGGTGAGAAACTCTTAGTCTCCCAGAGTGAGATGTAAATGCAAGTCTTAACACCCAGATTTGAATAAGCACTTGTCCATGGTCCCCAGACTTCCCACCATTGAGTGTTAATAGTTTACTTCCTTCTTGACACTCTTGTGGTTATCTAGTGATCACCACCCCAATCCCCCTCCTCAAGACTCTTTTCCCACTCTCATTCCCTTAGGAATGCCTTTGACTCAAACCCTTATAACTGGTTTGCTGTACTCTTTAATCATGCGGTCAACTTCTCTGCGAATGTGATGCTGGCCCAGTGTAAGAGAGCTGTCATGATCTCTTCGCAACTTCTCAGCTTGTTGGTAACCTCTGAATAAAAGTTCATGTATCAGAAAATGCCTGGTGTCTTCTTTGGCCTCTGGACTGGCAAAGCCCTCATGGGCCACGACAAACGGATGAATAAAAAGTGGTATACACCCATATGTCTTAGTTTGCCAGGCTGTTATAACAAATACCACACAGTGGATTTGCTCAAACAATGAGGATTTATTGGCTCATGGATTCAGAGGCCAGAAGTCCAAATCAAAGCATTGGTAAGGCTGACTTTCTCCCTGAAGACTGTAGCATTTTGGTGCTGGCTGCTGTCAATCTTTGGGGTTCCTTGGCATGTATTTCTGCTTCCCGTCACATGGCAATTTTTCTTGCTTTTATTGCTTCTGTGACTTTGAAGTTCTCTTTTTAAGACCTCCAGTGATCCAAATAATGACCCACCTCATTCAGTTGGGTCATACATTAACTAAAAATAACATCTTCAAGAGGTCCAATTTACAATGGGTTCACACCTACAACAACTATGATTAAGAATAAGCATTTGTTAAGGTACATAACTCAGTGTACCATAACATACAATGGAATAGTATTCAGCCATAAAAAGGAATGAAATTTTGATACATGTTACAACATGGATGAAGTCTGAAGTCATGTTGAGTGAAATAAACCAGACATAAAAGGAAAAATATTGTATGATCTCACTCATATGAAATAAGTGGAATATGCAAATTTACAAAGACAGAAAGAAGATTACAGGGAAACGGGTGGGGTAGGGGTGGGGAATGGGGAGTTATTACTTAATGTATGCAGAATTTCTGTTTGGGGTGAGGGAAAAGTTTTGGTAATCAATGGTGGTGATGGTAGAATAACATTGTAGATGTAATTAACACTGAATTGAAAGTGGTAAAATGGGAAATGTTATACTGATTATATGTTACCACAATAAAAAGTTTTTAAAATATACTTACTTTCAAATAGTGATGCATGTTGTAAAAGAGAAATATAGGATACTTTGAGGCATTGTTATAAGAGAGCATAATTTAGATTTGGGGGTTGGGGAATACCACATTTTGAGTACATGATGTTAAGCTGAAAGTCGAAGGCTGGATTGGAGTTAGCTAAGCAAATAGTGTCTCTGCATGTGTGTGTGCCTGTGTGTGCGAGTGTACACATGCCTTGGGTGTTGGATGGGTGGAAGATGAGTGCTGGGGAGATGGGAAGAGTCCTGGGCTGAAGGAACTGCAAAGGTCTTCGTGGGAAAGAGCTCTGCCCTTTTGAAGAGGAGCTGAAAGAAAGCCGGGGTGATTTTTATGTGTCTAAAGTGGAGATGGGTAAGAGTTGAAGCTGGAAAGGTAGACAGCGGCTGTGTCATTCAGATCCTTGCTTCTATGACTTTGAGGCCATGTTGAGGATTTGAGATTTTATCCTAAGAGAGGGGGATGTTTGCCAGTGATCCTCAGGGAAAATGGAGTGGGTTGCATCCAGCTGCCAACTTGAACAGTGTGTTTCCAGCAGTGGTTCTTCAGTGTGAACAGGCTTGGAAAGCAGTCTTTGTGCAATGCCAGTTAAACATGGTCACTTTCCATAATGCATTTTTTAGGTTATCAATGCTAGCAATAGTGCTTTATCAAGGCTGTAAAAAAGGTGTAAAGCTCAGCAGGAAAATACTGCACACTGATTAGATCTCCTCAAAATGTCAGATGGCCTAAGCCTGCATGCAAACATCCAGGACAGAAAAACCAGTGACAGAGAGTTTCCACTGAAAGGTCAGTCTGAAGGCAATTGTTGACCCAACATTCTGCACTAACAGAACCTCTCCTTGCAAACTGATCCCTCCTGCCTCTCAGGTCAAGAGATATGAAGGAAGTTTAAATAACTCATTCACTGGACCCATCTCTGGAGCTTGAAAAAAATTTTCTCCTGTATGCTTCTTAAGAAAGAGTATAATAATTAAAACAAAACAAAACAAAACAAAAACCGAATTGCAAAATCCAAAGAATGCCTGTGGTTCTGCCCACATTTGTAAAGCCTGAGCTGGGATTTTGTTTTTGATTAAGATCCCAAGAATTATCCCCAGGAGCTTACACATCGTAAGTGCTTTCTCTAAGTATTTAATTCAATGTGTTTTTCATTTCATTTATCTTCTTTTGAATTTAGTGTATGGAAAACATATGCACAATTCTGTTTCAAAGCCTAAAACCCCAATGAAGCAGGGAAACCCTATGTATTAGTAAAAGAAAAGAAGGGATGGCATTTCAAGCTGTGTTTATATGAGTTCAGCATCAAGTAAAAAAAATGAGAGAAGGTTGTTGCATAAAACCATTATCTCTAGACTACCAAATTGATTGTACAATCTATTATGTTTATGGGTGTATTTGATCAGGAGAGTAACAAATTCTTGACTTTAAGCAAATATTGCCAATGCCTGCTACAGAATGCATCTGAATGGGTTGGAAAGGAATGGACTAATTGTTTCAAAAGATTGAGAATGAGAACAAAAATATGCTAGGAATGCACTGTAAGTATGAACCCCACACACTGCTTTCATGGTTCAATGGATGAGTGTTAGCCTCAGATCATAAAGCAAGAAATCTGAAGTAATAATTATAATACCTAATATGTGCCTAACTTTATAAAAAATAACTTTTCTCCATCTCATTTCCCTAATCTTTAAAAAAATGGAAAAATAATAATAACCTTAACAGACCTATGGCCATGAAAAAAAAAATGATTATAAAGCCATTGCCAAATGTCAGATCTACAGAACTAAACACTATAAGGATTGAACAAATATTTCTCAGGTATTAATTGCCACAGCACAGTGAAGTCTGCCTTCTGGATAGCACAGCCAAGCGTTCTCATCTCCTTGCTAGTCTTAGACCCTAGAGACTGGATGTCGCCAACTGGACTAGTTTAACCTTAAAATGCGACATAAACGAAACCACCACAAACTGTTAAGTAAATACTTAAAACTGTTAAGTAAATAACAGATAGAGTGTTAAGTAAATACTCTATCATTACCAATTCTCAGTTGTACATTAAGGCCCATTTTTAAAATGGTGATTCCATACTAGAATGCAAGAAAGATGAGCACCCTCAGCTGTGAAAAAGGCATGTAGATGAGAGAGTTAAATTCTGATTATTATTCAAAGCCCAAATGATTCCAAATGCTTGGTAACATATTTCAATGGTTTCAAAATTAACTTGTTCTTCTCAGTTATTTCATATTCGAGAAACTTAAAGACCCATTTAGGCAATGTGCTAGCAGTTTAAGGATGACATCAGAAAGGAAGAGTTGGACCAAGGATTTGTTAATCAATATTTGAGAAATGCTAATAGAGAGGAAAAGTGTTACTGTGCCCATGCTAAGCTCTATTTTGTTAAGAATTGTATACAGACCTCTTCTGATTTTACAGTTCATGCTGGTGCTTTGTTTGATGTCATGGCATGTTTTCGTTTCCTTGGCTGCTCAAGCAAATATTATGAAATTTATGAAATTTAACAAATATACAGAACAGTCATAACTTTCAATGTACAATTTAATAAGTTAGAGATCAAATTTCAAAGAATGTTATGGGTTACATTTCCACAATTTCAGTTATTTCCTTATTGTGAAATATAAGATATATACAAAGAGTTGACAACTTTCAAAGTACAATTTAACAAGTAGCTATAGAACAAATTTCAAAGACTGTTATGAGTTACAGTTCCACCTTTTCAGTTATTTCCTTCTGGTTATTCTAATACCCTAGCATCTAAAAAAATATTTATATAAAGATTCAGTATTTGTAATCCCTTGTTAAATTCTATCTTGTTTGTTGTTACCCCTTCCTCTCTAAACAATGGGAATTTATTAGCTTACAATTTTGAGGCTAAAAAGGTCCAAATCAAGGCATCATCAAGGCGATGCTTTCTCCCTCAAGCCTGTGGCATTCTGGTGCTGGCTGCTGGTGATCCTTGGCTCCTCTGTCACCTGGCAAAGTACATGGCAGCATCTCCTGGTCTCTCCCTTCATTTCCAGGTTCTGTTGATGTCCAGCCTCTTGTTTCCTCTCTCCATCCACATTTCACTCCACTCATAAGGGACTGTAGTAATAGGATTTAGAACCATCTTGATTTAGGTGGGCCATACCTTAACTGAAGTAACCTCAACAAAAGGTCCCACCCACAATGAGCTCACACCCACTGGAATGGACCAAATTCAAGAACATGTTTTTCTGGAGTACATATAGCTTCAAACCACCACATAGCCTAAGGAGGTAAGGGTGTTATTAAATTAGAAAATTCTATTTGATTTCTCCATTTTAACAAATCTCACTTTATATGACAATTCTTTGTAGTTCCTCAATAAAAACTTGTAAAGTCCTTAAAAATAAAAACAAAAAAATGTTGACAGCATCAGGCTGTATAACTTCCTCAATAAAATGAAAGTTGATAACGATATTCAAGAATGAAAAATTACCCTACCCTACGTGGGATCAGACACCCAGGGGAGTGAATCTCCCTGGCAACGTGGAATATGACTCCCGGGGAGGAATGTAGACCCGGCATCGTGGGATGGAGAACATCTTCTTGACCAAAAGGAGGATGTGAAAGGAAATGAAATAAGCTTCAGTGGCAGAGAGATTCCAAAAGGAGCCGAGAGTTCACTCTGGTGGGCACTCTTATGCACGCTTTAGACAACCCTTTTTAGGTTCTAAAGAATTGGGGTAGCTGGTGGTGGATACCTGAAACTATCAAACTACAACCCAGAACCCATGAATCTCGAAGACAGTTGTATAAAAATGTAGCTTATGAGGGGTGACAATGGGATTGGGAAAGCCATAAGGACCACACTCCACTTTGTCTAGTTTATGGATGGATGAGTAGAAAAATAGGGGAAGGAAACAAACAGACAAAGGTACCCAGTGTTCTTTTTTACTTCAATTGCTCTTTTTCACTCTAATTATTATTCTTGTTATTTTTGTGTGTGTGCTAATGAAGGTGTCAGGGATTGATTTGGGTGATGAATGTACCACTATGTAATGGTACTGTAAACAATCGAAAGTACGATTTGTTTTGTATGACTGCGTGGTATGTGAATATATCTCAATAAAATGAAGATTTAAAAAAAAAAAATTACCCTAGAAAGACAGTAACTAAAAATCAACTTTGCATATCCTATATGTTAATGGATTACATATGTTAATAAATTATGTCAGGTAAAATCTAAAATTCTGTTAGTAATAAAAAAGAAGAGGGTTTTCAAAAGTATATAAAGGATATCTGAGGGCTGAGCTATTTGGGAGTTACAATAATTGAGATACTAATTTTAAGTGTACAATTGAGAGGCTTCTTCTCACCTTAGCCTCACTGGCTGCTTTATTCAAGTACACTTCATGGGTCACAAATGAAAATTGGAGGAAAGGAAGGTCATTTTGAAATTGTTTCTTTGGAATCTTTGGCATTGAAACAAACTCATTGCAGTAAGGCAAAAATAAACCATTTTGATATGAACCACTGCTATTTTTCGGTACTTAATATATTTTATTTGCTGAAAATTCGGCCTCATTAACAAATGCTTTTTTTTTTTTTTTGAGAGAGATTTAATTTATTTTTATTTATTTTTGAGATCTTTATTACCAGCACATCACTGACCAAAGGGTATAAACTTGTTTATTTCACTTGATGTATTTATTGTCATATTACCTTTCCAGAAAGATGAACCAATATATGTGTAAACAATTTGACTGAAACTTAAGTTGTTAAGGTGTAATCATGAAATATTTTTATTTCTCTAATAGTTGCTAAGGTTGTGTTTTGTTAAAACTACCTTTCCCACTGGGCAGTAGGCTCCCTTACTACGCTTGAATCCACATCCATTATTTTTTTTTTTTTATTAGAGAAGCTGTAGATTTTCAGAAAATAGAGTTCCCATCTATACCCCATATTAAAAATGCCTTACATTAGTGTGGTACCTTTGATAAATGCTTTTTTTTGCTATGCTTAAATCCTTATACATGGCAACATAAATTCTTTATGATAACTCTGGGAATTAACTTCAATTAATTAATTTTACAAAAGTTAAAAGATGAATTTTTTAAACTTTAGTTAAAGCACAAAAACATTATTTCCAGTCTATTTGTTCATTTCAGCCTTCGAGACTATGTTTCCTGCAAGGATCTCAACTTGGACTTTGATTTGTAGATTTTCCACATCCCATGCTTCTCCACCTTGTTCTTTCATAGACCATTTCATAGATTGTTAGAATCTGTATTAGAAAGAGGAGAGTTAGTGCAGTGTTTTGTTACTGGTTAGGAGTTCTATTAATTGAGGAGGAAATAATAGAATACTCTGTATCAGGATTCTCTCGTCATACTATTTCAAGAGTTTTCGCTCACCCTTATTCTTTCCCTTGGTTCTTGTTATTATTTCTACACAACTTTTTCAGGTTGCACTAAGCAGTAAAATAATAAAAGTATAAAGAAGATATGGTCCATGTGTTCAGGGCAATTTCTGTCTAAAGCAGTTAGTAAGAATGGCTGAGACCTGGCAGAGCCTTTCAAATGGGATTTGCCTCACTTATGCTTTAATGAGTAAAATAGTAATCAATGGTTTATAAAAGGCTCTTGGGTTTGCACATTATTGAACAGCTTCATTATCTTCAGCCTGTAATTCACTTCTGGGACTCTAACGTGGTTTGATTCTTTTGTCTTCCTGGACAAAATGAGCTCTTGTAAATACCAGATGAGGTGAAGACTGCCAGCCACCCACTGGATTCTGATCTACCCTTCTTCTATAGAGTTGTAGTTGAGTTCATGGATGACTAGTTAGGGTGACCTCTTTGTAGTTAGATATGACCAGTTAGGTAAGTTCTCCTCAGGGAATAAGAGTGGAGACGATGTGTGCCATTTCCAGTTTCAGGCCCTAAAACTATGGCATGTATGCTTGTCAATGCAATTTTTGTTCTCTCAGTGCTAAATGTGGACTGGCTTGGGACCCAGCTTCAACCATGCAGGAGAGGAAAACACACCAGAGGATAGAGAAGAAAAAAGAGTCCTTCATTACTTCAACTAACATTTATTGAGAGTCTACTCCATGCAGTCAGGATTTTAAATGCTGGGTTACATCAGTGAACAGAAGAGTCCAAATCCCTGTCCTTATTGAGCTAAGATAGGCTTATTAAAAACAGTAAATAAGTATGATATATAGTTTGTTAGAAATAAATGCAAAGGAGAAAAAAATAGAGCAAAGAAGAGAGATTTGAAATGTTGACTGGCCTTTAGGTCATTATAGGAAACTAAGTGAGAACAAATCATGACATAGACAAGGTAATGGTTGTGAAAGAGAAGCAGCTGAATTCTGGATATCTGTTAAGGGAAGAGTCAAGTGGATTTGTTGATGGATGAATGTGGGGTGTGTGAGAAAAAAAAAGTCAAAGATGATACCAAGATTTTTGGCTTAAGGAACTTGAAAAATAAGAGTTGTTAATTTAGATTGGGAAGACTATAGAAGGGTTTGGGGGGAAATATTAGTAGCTCAGTTTTGGACAAGCTAATGTTGTAAAGCCTGTTAATATTCAATCAGATGTGTCATGTGACCATAGAAATACGGATCTGCAAGTCAGGAGAGGTCTCCAGGGCAGAAATATTCATTTGAAAGTCATTAATATAGATCCTATTTAATGTCATGAGACTGGATGAGATCACCTAGGGAGTGAGTGATATAGAAAAGAGAAATGATTCAAGGACTGAATCCTGTTCTCTAATTCTAGAGGTAGAGGAGTGAGAGGGAACCAGCAAAAATAGACTGAGAAGGAGCAGCAAGGAAGACAGGAGGTGCATCAGGTAACTTGCATTAAAAGGCAAGTAAAGTAAGTTAGAAAGACCGAGAGAACTTGGATCTCTGAATGACTATGTGGAACAGAGCAGCTGATATATTCACCCTGCACTGTTAAATCAGAGAAAAATACACATTATTGATTGTAGTCCACTGAAGTGTTGAGTCTCTGATAGAAAATTTTAAGCTTGTACCCTAACATCTGGCAGATAGTAAATAGTATCTCCAGATAAATCTTCAGCAACAACAAAATTAACATTTATAAGAAATTCTTGAATATTATTTTGACATATGGTATGTGTGTGTGTGTGTGTGTGTGTGTATGTTTGGAAGAGTTTAAACATTTTAATGATTTCCTTTAAGACAAGTAATTTGGAATTAAGTCTACTACTACTGTTTTCATTTTAGGCTTAGAGAATGCCTTGTTTCTGGATAAATAGTCTATTTAAATATACCTGATAGGAACTTCTAGCTTTATTTTCCTGAGAACTATCCAGAGGGGAAATTGAGCTAGTGAGAGATGATTTAATTGAAGAGCCTTTCTTTTGATCTTTGGCCTTAGTTATCCTATAGTTTTCTTGTATTTGAAAGGGCCAAGAGCTCAAATTACTCAACCAAGTTTCTGAAGGAAATGAATAGAAAAGAATAAACTCATTTGGTACCCATTAATTTGTTATGTAGTTGTGGGAACCCAGGGTTAGGGCCTCTCCCCCTTAATAATAAGAAACCAACAACACACAGCATCTTGCATGGTGTATAGATATCAATTACCCAGCTCCCTCAGAAGGAGGAAGTGTGCAGATGGTCATTCAACCTTCCGTGATATATTAACCAGACTCTTCCAAGGTCTGCCAGTTCCCAGAACCAAGATTGTTATCTTACTTCAAAGTACTGTATACTCCCTTCTTAGTATATAGTTTGTCTGTAAGTCATAGGACCCCCTTTTACTTCATACCCAATGAATGCCTTCTTTGGGCCCCTATAATTGGCCCTGTAGATTTCCCGCCTAAGTGTGGAGCGCTGTTGGAATCTCAGAACTGCTGCCATTGGAGCTGCTATCTCTTACTTGTAAGTCTCAATAAATTTTACATCTCAGTCTGTCCCTCGTGCATTCTTTGGTCTCAGAGCTGCATTGACTCCTTCACTTAAGGCCTTAGAAATGGGTCAAAACAGTAGTGGTTTCCAAATTTATTTCTGTGCCCAGATATTTTACTGTGGGCACATATTCACAATGTAATAACCAAATATTACAGGGAGAAACAACTCTAAGATATTTGGGCAAGGTCTATTTGCTATTACTCCTTCCCTCCCACATCGTCTTATCGTCTCTAGAGACTATGAGAACTTTTGCCACCATTTTATAGCAGTGCCATTTTTGTACCCACTAAAACCTGTGCCAAATAAAGTCTGGCACAGTCCCAGGGTTTTGCAGGATCTAAATGTTATAAAGTGCTTTTTACAGATGACAGAAATCCCAACAACAGAGTTCAGCTGCAAATGCAAAGCTGATTCCATCAAATGTATAGTAGACAAATCTTGAACAGTAGCTATACCTTAAGATCTGACCAGAATGGAAAGACCCTAACTCAGAGAAATAAAAAGAATAAAAAGTACGCTAAGTTGTAGATTGCCAAGTTTCTTAACATTCTAAGAACTTAGACTTGAGAGTTTAAATGGCATCACACATCATGAGTCAGAAGATCTATGTTCAGTACAAACACTCTAGCTGTTCAGGGTCAGCACAAATGCACCAGCTGTGGACCTTGAGTAAATTATTAGTCTTTCTAAGTCTCTGTTCTCTGATTTGCAAAAGTGAGTGGGGGGAGGGGAGGAACATTAGACCAACTGGTGGGGTCCACAGGGCTAGGGCCCGAGGAAGGCTTTTTATGCAAAGTTGTGGGGAAATACCAAAATGAAGCCAGTGAGCAAAAATCAGGGCAAAGTGGAAACCCATTCAATTATGCTAAAAGAGCGGTATCTGTGCAGGACTCGAAGAATGAAGGGGCCAGAAGCATTTTTCAAAGCTCAGTTTATGTAATCAGAAATGTGAAGGTCAGGAGGAGACAGCAAGGGCAGTCAGTTGAGTGCTGTCAAGAAAGAGATAATGTTCCAGGGAAATTACCTAGATAGGTGTTTGCCACTGACCATTATATGCAGAGGTGGGATGAACCTTGGGTGGGTGCGCTCTTTTCATATGAGACAATAATACCTAACCACCTACATTATTTGATCCTTTTCTTCACTTAGACATTTATTCCTTCACCCATTCAACAAAGACTTTGATATGCAAGACAAAGAACTAAGCAGTAGACATAAAATGGGAAGCAAAGTAGACATGACTCTTACCCTCATGGAATTTATATTTTAGTAGAGACCACTGAATTTAATCAAAAAAAGTCTATAGTGCTTACTACTTGTTCTAAGTGCTTTATAAATACTAACTTATTTAAATACTGGTAACAACCTATGAGTTAGATACCATAATTATCCACATTTTACAGATGAGGAAACTGAGGTTCAGAGAGATTCAGGAACTTGCCCAAAGTCACACAACTGGTGAGCGTTAGAACAGGATTTGAATCTAGACAGTCTGATACATGCTGTTAAGCACATATTTACAAACTGTGGTAAGAGTTCCATAGGAAAAGGATAGTATATAATAGCTTTTAACTAAAGGGATCTGAACTAATTTGGAGGGAAGAATTTAAATTAGACCAAAATTTAAAAAAATGTGTGGTCATTAATGCCAAGTGTTCCAGATAGTTCAAGCAATATGAAATAAAAAATAAGACATTGAATTTTGCAATAGAGAGGCCGATGACAAGTGCGGTAAGATCAGTTTCAGAAGCTTCTAGGAGCAGAAGATAAACTGCAGTCAGTTCAGGGTGAATTGTTACAGATGTCCAAGGAGGAATGGCTGCCCTGGGAGGTGGGGAGTTCCCTCTTTGGATGTTTTCTTCAGAATAGGCAAAATAACAGTTACTGTGGGCCTGGAACATAGTATGTCCTCAACAATTATGTTTACTAACGGGTAGCAATGTTATGTAGAGTGTTGGATGGGGTGTACCCCAGAAAAACATGTTCTTAAAGTTAATTCATTCCTGTAGGAGTAGATTAAGTAGGACATTCTGATGATATTACTTCAGTTAAGGTGTGACCCACCTCATTCAAGATGGGTCTTAATTTTATTACTGGAGGTCCTTTATAAACATGCTTCAGAAGCATGACAAAGAAAGAAAGCCACAGAAGCAAAAAGCTAAAATCAACGAAACCCAGAAGAGAAGGAAGAGACCAGAAGATGTTGCCATGTGCCATGCCACGTGGCAGAGGAGACAAAGATGGCCAGCAGCCAGTCTTCAGGAAGAAAGCATCACCCTGATGATGCCTTGATTAGGACAATTACCTGGAATCTAACCATAAGCAAATAAATTCCCATTGTTTAATCCAACACATTTCACAGTATTGCTTTAAGCAAGCAGCCTAGGAAACTAAAATAGATGGTTTGATCACATAAACTTTAAAATCTCTTTAAACATTAGCAGTCTACAACTTAGCTAATTCTGAATTTCTAAAAATATAATTGATTTGGTTACTCTGAAGTTGCCCCTTGCCATGTCAAACTGGCTTTATAATAGAAATTTATAGTGGCTGTAAGATTTTAGAGAATGTTTAAAGCACATTCTTTTCAAATTCTGATTGTCTAATTTGTATACAGTTAATGTATTTGTGATAGTTAGGCTCATGTGTCAACTTGGCCAGATGATGGTGTCCAGGTATCTGGTCAAGCAAGCACAAGCCTAACCGTTACTACAAGGATATTTGTGGCTGCTTAATAAACCAGAAGATTTGTGACTGCACCTGTCCTGATTACATCAATGAAGGGTGTGTCTTCCTCAATAAGAGAATTCAATCAGCTGGATCTAATTCAATTAGTTGAAGACTTTTAAGAGAGAAAGAGAGAGCACTTTCACTTCTTCTTTGGCTAGCCGGTGAAGTGTTCCCTGAGGAGTTCATCAAACACCTTCATCGGAGTTGCCAGTTTGCTGCCTGCCCTATGGAATTTGGACTCGTGCATCCCCATATTTGTGTGCGACATTTTTATAAAATCTTATATTTACAGATATCTCTTGTTGGTTCTGCTTCCCTAGAGAACTCTAATTCAGCTTGGTACTAGGAGTGGTTCTTGAGACACAGAATCTTAAAATGGGATTTTACAATTGTTCTCTACTTTGATTAGATTCAAAGGCACTAATGACTCCGTTTCCAATAACCAAGATGGCACTGACAGTCCACGGCGTGAGTTGACAATGGAGATATGCAAAATATCACCATTTGATCCTCCTAATCATACTCTTGTATGAAGCAAGGCTCTGGGTGACAGTGTTTTTGATACCTTTAAAGAGTTTTGTGGAGTTAAGAGGTATAATGCTGTTGGCTGGTTGCTCTTAGATACAGTGGATAAAGTTATAAGAGAAATTGATGAGCTAAAGCTTCAAATTTGAAACTTAAACATCGTATGACAGATGTTAAGGTTTCTATGTATATCCTGAAAGAGAATCTTAAACACCCATGGCTGCAGACTTGAGATTTCTGAAAACCAGACCCAGAGTCTAACTGTGTGAGTAGCAGCTTTACAACATAAACTGAAATCTCAACCTTACAGGGCATCTGCTGTTAAAGTAAAGGCATTGATTGGAAAAGAATGGAATTCTGAAATGTGGGATGGGGACATATGGATTGATAATAATGGCAGTGAGGACATTGGAACCTTGGATTCTGCTAAGTCTTTTCTAGATATACTTGTAGTGGTCTGCCCTGAGGAGACAGCTACCCAACCTCCAGTCTGCCCTGAGGAGCCTGTCATCCAACCTCCACCTAAAGAGATTAACCCTTCACTGCCTGGTAAACCTGTAATCACCTCCCCTGAGGAAGGAGCCCTCACTCCTCTGTCTGGAGAGACTAACCCTCTTTAGCTACATGAAACTTCAATGGAATGTCCTGAGGTACTTAGATTGAGGGATACTTCTAATTCTTTTCATGACCAACCCCCCCCACCACCACCACCACACTGTTTTTCAAGATCTATAACTAGAGTAAAGTCGCAGCAGGCCCCGAAGGGTGAGGTACAAAGTGTGACCCATGAAGAAGTATGCTATACTCCAAAAGAACTGCAGCAGTTTTCTTATTTATATAGACAAAAATCAAGGGAAAATGTGTGGGATGGATGTTAAAGGTGTGGGATAATGGTGAAAGGAATATAAAGTTGTATCAGGCTGAATTTATGATATGGGCCCAATAAGCAGAGATACTGCATTCAGTGTGGTAGTTCAAGGGGTTAGAAACGGCATTAACAGTTGGTTTGGGTGATTGGCTGAAATATGGATCAAAACGTGGCTGACATTACCTGAAATGCCAAAACTGATCAAAATGCCAGAACTGCCCTGGTGTAATGAAGAGGAGGGGATTCAAAGGCTCAGAGAGATTGGAATATTAGAGTGGATTTATCAAGGAAGATCTGCTCACACACCCCTGGAATGTCCAGAGGACACATCTTTCACTGGGACTATGAGGAATAAATTTGTGAGACCAGCTCTGTTATCTGTAAAGAACTCTGTAGTTGCCCATCTCTGTAGGTCAGATATTACTGTGGGAAATGCTGTCACTTATCTGGAATCCTTAAACATAATGGGGATAATTGGATCCCAAGTTGGCAGAAGCCATATGGTAGCAGTCAATCACCAGAGAAAGGTAGGCGTGGCTACCATAATGGAAAAGAGGCTTAAAGCAGCAGTCAAAATAATCTGACTCACAAAGACTTATGGCATTGGCTAGTAAATAATGGAGTACCTAGAAGTAAAATAGATGGACACTCTACTACATTCTTATTTGATCTGTATAAGCAGAAAAATTCTAGGTCAAGTGAACAAAAGTCTAACTTGAATTAAAAAAATAGAGAGTCATGACCCCTTAATCAATTCCCAGACTTGAGACAGTTTACAGACCCAGAGCCCCTTGAATGAGGGGAACGCCAGGTGCCCTTGGGGAAGGACACTGTTTCACTGCCAAAAATTTATACTGTTAATCTTCCTCCCAGCCTTCCCCAGAGGGACCTATGGCCTTTCACCGGGGTCATTGTGCATTGGGGAAAAGGAAATGATCAGATATTTCATGGATTATTAGACACTGGTTCAGAAGTGACACTAATTCCAGGAGACCAAAAGTATCAGTCTGGTCCACCAGTCAGAGCTGGGGCTTATACAGGTCAGATGATCAATGATCAATGGAGTTTTAGCTCAGATCTGTCTCACAGTGGGTCCAGTGGGTCCCTGGGCCACTCTATGGTTATTTCCCCAGTGCCAGAATGCATAATTGGAATAGATATACTCAGCAATTGGCAGAATTCCCACATTAGTTCCCTGACTTGTGGAGCAAGGGCTGTTATGGTAGGAAAGTCCAAGTGGAAGCCACTAGAACTGCCCCTACCTAGCAAAATAGTAAGCCAGAAGCAATACCCGATTCCTGGAGAGATTGCAGAGATTAATACCACTCTTAAGGACTTGAAGGATGCAAAGGTGGTGATTCCCACCACATCCCCATTCAACTCTCTTATTTGGCCTGTGCAGAAAACAGATGAGTCTTGGAGGATGAGAGTGGATTGTCATAAGCTTAACCAGATGGTGACCCCAATTGCAGCTGCTGTTCCAGATGTGGTATCATTGCTTGAGCAAATCAACACATCCCCTGGTACCTGGTATGCAGCTATTGATCTGGCAAATGCTTTTTTTTCAATAGCTGTTAGTAAAAACCACCAGAAACAAATTGCACACAGCTGGCAAGGCCAGCTGTAAACTTTCACTGACCTGTCTCAGGGGTATATCAACTCTCCAGCTCTATATCATAATATTATCCTCAGAGACCTTGATTGTTTCTCCCTCACACAGACATCACCCTGGTCCATTATATTGATGATATCATGTTGATTGGACGTAGTGAGCAAGAAGTAGCAACTACTCTACATTTGTTGGTAATGCATTTGCATGTCAGAGGGTGGGAGATAAATCCAACAAAAATACAGGGACCTTCCATCTCAGTAAAATTTCTAGGTGTCCAGTGGTATGCGGCATGTCAAGATATCCCTTCTAAGGTGAAGGATAAACTGTTGCATCCAGCCCTTCCTATGACCAAAAAGGAGGCACAATGCTTAGCCTCTTTGGATTTTGGAGACAGCATATTCCTCATTTGGGTGTGCTACTCTGGCCCATTTACTGAGTGATCAGAAAAGCTTCTAGTTTTGAGTGCGGACTGGAACAAGATGAGGCTCTGTGACCGGTCCAGGCTGCTGTGCAAGCTGCTCTGCCACTTGGACAATATGATCCAGCTGATCCAATGGTGATGGAAGTGTCAGTGGCAAATAGAAATGCTGTTGGGAGCCTTTGGCAAGCTCCTATAGGAGAATCACAACACAGGTCCTTAGGATTTTGGAGTAAAGCTTTACCATCTTCTGGAGATAAATACTCTCCTCTTGAGAAACAGCTTTTGGCCTTCTATTGGGCCTTAGTAGACACAGAACACTTAACCATGGGCCACCAAGTTACCATGAGAACTGAGTTACCTATCATGAGCTGAGTGTTGTCTGACCTGCCAAGCCATAAAGTTGGGCATGCACAGCAGCAGTCCATCATAAAATGGAAATGGTATATATGAGATAGGGCTCAAGTAGGTCCTGAAGGTACAAGTAAGTTACATGAGGAAGTGGCCCAAATACCCATGGCCCCCTCTCCTGCCACATTACCTTCTCTTTCCCACTCCAGATCTATGGCCTCTTGGGGAGTTCCTTATAATCAGTTGACTGAGGAATAGAGAACTTGGGTCTGGTTTACAGATGACTCTGCATGATATGCAGGTACCACCCAAAAGTAGACAGCTGCAGCACTGCAGTCCCTGCCTGGGATGTCCCTGAAGGACAGTGGTGAGAAGAAATCCTCCCAGTGGGCAGAACTTTCAGTAGTGCCCCGGTTGTTCATTTTGCTCAGAAGGGGAACTGGTCAGACATGCATTTGTATATTGATTCATTGGTTGTTGCTAATGGTTTGGCTGAGTGGTCAGGGACTTGGAAGGAACATGATTGGAAAATTTGTGACAAGGAAGTCTGGGGAAGAGGTATGTGGATAGACATTTCTGAGTGGGCAAAAAAACTGAAGATATTTGTGAATCATTTGAATGCTCACTAGAGGGTGATTTCAGCAAAGAAGATTTTAATAATCAAGTAGATAAGATGATCCATTCAGTGGATACCAGTCAGCCTCTGTCCCTAGCCACTCCGTCATTGCCCAATGGGCTCATGAACAAAGCTGACATGGTGGTAGGGATGGAGGTTATGCATGGGCTCAGCAACATGGGCTTCCATGCACCAAGGCCAATCTAGCCACAGCCACTGCTGAGTGCCCAACCTCCATGAGCAGAGACCCACACTCAATCCTGGATATGGCACCATTTCCTCCAGTGATCAGCTTGCTACCTGGTGGAAGGTTGATTACATTGGATCACTTTCATCATGGAAGAGGCAGCAACTTTTTCTCACTGGAATAGACACATACTCTGGATATGGGTTTGCCTTCTCTGCACCCAATGCTTCTGCCAAAACTACCATCCATGGAATAGAATGCCTTATCCTACATCATGGTATTCCACACAGCATTGTTTCTGACCAAGGAACCCACTTCACAGCAAATGAAGTGAGGGAATGGGCACATCTCCTGGTATTCTCTGGCCTTACAATGTTCCCCACCATCCAGAGGCAGCTGGGTTGATAGAATGGTGGAATGGCCTTTTGAAGGCTCAATTTTGGTGCCAACTAGGTGGCAATACCTTGCAGGGCTGGGGCAGTGTTCTACAGGAGGCTGGGTATGCTCTGAATCAGTGTCCACTCTATGGTGCTGTTTCTCTCATAGACAGGATTTACAGGTCCAGGAATCAATGGGTGGAAACAGGAGTGGCACCACTCACTATCACTCCTAGTGATCCACTAGGAAAATTTTTGCTTCCTGTCCCTGCAATTTTAAACTCTGCTGGTCTATAAGTCTTAGTTCCAAAAGGATCTGTGCTTCCACTAGGAGACACAAGAATAATTCCATTGAACTGGAATTTAAGACTGCCACCTGGCCATTTTGGGCTTCTCATGCTTCTGAATCAACAGGCAAGGAAGGGGATTACTGTACTGCCTGGGGTGATTGATCCTGACTCTCAAGGGGAAATAGCACTGCAACTACACAATGGAGGTAAGAAAGAGTTTTCCTGGAATATAGGAGATCCCCTATGGCATCTCTTAGTTTACCATGCCCTGTGATTAAAATCAATGGGCAACTGCAACAACCCAATCCAGGCAGGACTACCAATGGCCAAGAAGCTTCAGGAATGAAGGTTTGGGTCACCCTACAGGCAAGGAACCATGGCCACATGAAGTCTTGCTGAGGGTAAAGGGACCATGGAATGGGAAGTGGAAGAAGTTAGTGATAAATCTGAACTACAACCATGTGACCAGTTACAGAAAAGAGGACTATGATGGCATGAATATTTCCTCCTTGTTTTTTTATGATTATGTTTGTATTCATCCGTAAAGCAAATATCTTTATTTTCTTCTCTATCTTATCCCCTTATCATATGACATAAGCTGTGTTGTTCATTTTGCAGTATTTAAGTTATCGGAAATCAAGTTTAAGAGTCAATGTCACCCAAGAACTTGCATCCTATTCTGGAGAGATTTAGTGCATTTCCGATTTTATGTAGGACAGCTGAGTATTGCTAGGCAAAATATATGTGTGTAGTTATGCTCTATTTAGAGATTAAGTACGGTTTAAGGTGTTGTGTAACTGCCAAGTTGACAAGGGGTGGACTGTAATGGTTAGGTTCATGTGTCAACTTGGCTAGTTGATGATTTCCAGGTGTCTGGTCAAGCAAGCACTGGCCTAACCATTACTGCAAGCACATTTGTGGCTGGCTAATAAACCAGAAGGACCAGAAGGCTGGTTTATTAAATCATCAGTTAATTGACTGCACCTGTGACTGATTAGATCATTGAAGGGTGTGTCTTCCTCAATGAGAGAATTCAATCAGCTGGATTTAATCCAATCAGTTGAAGAGTTAAAGGAGAAGAGAGAGAACTTTTACTTCTTCTTCAGTCAGCCAGCCTCTCCTGGGTAGTTTGTCTAAGATCTTCATTGGAGTTGCCAGCTTGCTTCCTGCCCTATGGAATTTGGACTCGTGTGTCCTGCCTTATGTAATCTAGACTGGTGCATCCCCACAGTTGCATGAGATACTTTTATAAAATCTTACATTTACATATATTTCTTGTCAGTTCTATTTCCCTAGAGAACCCTAGCTAATACAATATTAATCTAAAAAGTATACTCTATTTCCTTTGTTAAAATTTTTAGCATGATCCCTATGGGAGTTACATAACTGTTGCTTTACAAAAGTAATAAAATTGTATTTTTTCAAACTAAATATATAATCTAGACCTTGATTTTGACCTGATCTGTTCCATTTTCCCCTAATTAGTTGCATTAGTGAAAAAAGGGTAAATTTCTAGAAAGGACACAATGGCTGGCTATAATCCTCATTGAAAGATTAAATATAGTTGTTATTTTATGCCTTTCCAAAATATATATTTTTCACACACATTCTAAAATGTTTGACATTCAGGATATAACCCATTATGCCCAGCTAATATTGTCACTGGAAGAGAATCTGGAAGACAAACAGAAAATGTAAATCCCTTGCCACTTGGGGGCGAGTAAAGTATATTTTAAGAATTAAAGTAAAATAATTTAAGGTAATATTATGGTACTCTTGGAGCATTTAAACAAATAAATAATGACACAGCTTAGCAGCTGGTTCTTCATTTAGTTGTTCCTGCTGAAACAGCATTAAGAAACATTAAATTTATGATCTTTCAGTGATACCTTCTGAGATAGGAATGGAGCAGTTCCAGAATGCAAACTCCCAGAAAGTGCTTTAGATGAAGACAACTACTGCAAAGTAAGTCAGACATCCACCAGAATGAAACCTCCACAACAGTGGGTACCACTCCATGTCTGTAACAGGTGTGGTGGTCTCTCACTGATGGTTATTTAAGTGGTTTGCCATTTTCTCTATTACAAACAATGCTCTACTAATATCCCTGTATGTAATTTTTGTGCTCTTCTTTGAGGAGTTCTGAAGATAAATTTCTAGTAATGAAACTGTTGATTAATGAGTAAATGTATTTGAGATTCCTATAGCTATTTGCAAAATGTCCTTCAAAAAAATCACAGCAGTTTATACTTCTGTTGATAGTGTAGAAATTTGTGTTTCAGAAATATTCACTGAAGAAGAAAGTCACTTTGGAGACAGTGACTCCCTTGCATATATATGTATGTATGTGTATGCGTATGTATATATGTATATACATATATGTATGTTTATGTGTGTGCTTATTAGAGATTAAAGTATACGTCATTAGATTCCTATTGAACTTTAAAGACTCCCAAATGCACACTATCCATTGTCAAGAGACTTAGGTTGATAACAATGTGTATTTATAACACTCTGAGATGTGAGACACAGTTTCCCGCAGCTCATTATGTTACTTTGGTGTGTTTTGAAGAAATCCTTGGTTTATCTGGTTATCTGGACTTTGCTTCTTTCCCTTTGCCAGTTTTTAATAAGGACAAAGCAGAGGACATAACCATGGAGGAAGTAGGAGGGTAGGTGATAACTTTATGTGCATTGATGTGTGCTTCTAATTAAGCATGGGTTTGGGGGACAGACAATGATGAAGCAGTCTGTAAAAGGGCAAAGGGGATTAGCAGAGGCTGGTGCTAAAGAGCCCAGACACTGGTGTAAAAGGCACAACAAAATGACGGGAAGGAAATACATGAAAAAATCTTCATCATTTGCCCTTCAGGGATAAACCTTTTACTCTTCTCAAAATTTTATATTTCAAAAGAATTTTCCAACAGTGAGGAATAATACTGAAATGTATTCGGTTTCCAAATTAGAAAAAAAGATGGAAAAAAGAGAACCTGAGGACTTTGGTTTTTGTTCTGCCACTTCCTATTGTGTGACCTTGGGTAAATTTTTAAATTTATTGCTTAGCCTCAGTCCTCCCATTCTTAAAATATGAATAAATAAGTTAATTTTGAGGATAAATGAGATAATATGTAAAATGCTTAGTATCCATTAAATACCTATGTATTTTAAGTCCCCCCAAATCATCACCAGCAGCAGCTGCTGCCACAGCAGCGTTATTAGCGTTATTGGGAAAGGTGATGGTGAATAGCTTATACATGGGAATAGTGGACAATTCCAAAGAATGATAAGAACCCCTCTGGCAGATAACTCATAACTGAGAAAATGCATTGATGTTATCAGGAAATCAAGTACAAGGAGAATAGAAAATAAATGTTGCAGGTGGCCTTTAAATAGAGATTCATTTTAAATTTGGAGGAATATTTTACATATTTTAAAAGATTTATATTCTGGTAACATATATACAACACAAAATTTTCCATTTTAACCACTTTCAATTGTACAATTTAATGATATTAATTACATTCAAAATATTGTACTACCATCACCACCATCTGTAACCAAGATTTTTCATCACCCTAAACAGAAATTCCCCCTTCCCCTGCTCATTGGTATTGTGCAATCTACTTTGGTCTCTATCAATTTGCTTATTCTAGGTATTTCATGTAACTGAAATCATGCACTATTACAGTATTTGCCATTTTTTCTGTGTGGCTTATTTCATTCAACATGATGTCTTCAAGGTCTATCCATGCTGTCACATGTATCAGAACATCATTCATTTTCATGGCTGAATAGCATTCCATTGTGTGTCTATATACACATTTCACTTATCCAGTCATCTGTTGATGGATACTTGGGTTGCTTCCACCTTTTGGCCATTGTGAATAATGCTGCTATGAATGTTCGTGTGCAATTATCTAAGTCTCTGCTTTCAATTCTTTTGGGTGTGGATCTAAAACTGGGTTTGCTGGGTCATATGATAATTCTATGTTGAACTTTCTGAGGACCTGCCAAACTGGTTCCCATAGAGGCTGCATCATTTTACTTCTCCATGGAGAGTTTTTTAACTTCCTTAATTTTAGTTGCTCAAAATCATCTCACCACTTTTCTTCTCTGCTGGAGGTAAGCACCCTCCTCTCTGTGACTATCACAAAGTGATAGCTGGTTTCCCCTCATTCTCTTGCTTTACATCATTTGTGATTTCTTCCTCCTCCGTGTTGTGGGAAGTTTCCTGACTTATTCATGGTTAAGTGATAGACACTGTTACGCTCAGGATTTTTCACTGCAAACCCATAAGTTTCTGTAAAGGAGGCTTTGGCCATCTACTTTGACCTCATGATTCTAGTGTTGACCTGAATCCTAGAGCCATAAATCCTCATTTCTTATTGATAAATAGTTTAATTGTTAATGACATTTATGTTCTTTTTAAAATTAGGTGTTTTTTTCAAGTCTCACTTGGTACTTTAAAAAGTTTGCTTTATCAGAAATATATATTTGTGTGTATTCCTTTTATGGGAAAAAAAGGATGGAAGATTTTTTTTAAATGATACTTTTCATGCATTTGAATGCTGGTATCTTATGAGCTCTTTAATTTTCATATAATTTTGTACCTTCAGAGCCTACCACCATGCCTAAGGCATTGCTAGCCCTTAGTAAAGTTTGTTGGTGTTAAAACAACCAGTTCCTTTGGTTAAAGCATCTTGCCCAACTATTTATTTGGCAAGATATAGACCTGTGGTTCTCAATCGTGGCTGCACATTAAAATCAACTTGGTGATTTAAAAACTTATCAGTGCTCAGGCCCCACTTCAGTAAAATTAAACCAAAATCTTAGGGGGTAGGGACCAAACATTTGGTATTATTTAAAAGTTTTCTAGATGATTCTAATGTACACCAGGGAAATACTTAAACAGTCTAAATTTTTTCAATTTTAATTTTGTTTACTTGATTCTATTTTTTCATTTCACAATCATTGCATTAACATCTAATAACTTGGGTTTTCTGTGAGATTTAATGTAGCCATTTGCCCAACTCTTTGAAGCAGGATTAAAATAGCTCCTCTCCCAAATTTGTAGTACATTTAAGAATTCAACATGAAAGAGATGGAGATTGGAGAAGTAACAGAGTTTTGCTCTCTTAGCCTTTGTTCTACTTACTGGGGTTTTTATGAACTTACTTGAGGTCATTGCATAGTAATTATTTCTAGAAATGTCAGTTAGCAACTACATGTGCCCTGTTAGTGGAAGGCCTATCTTACAAGTGCCATTTGTAATCAAAAAAATAGTGGGTTGGGGACTTGACAAACTCAATGAAAGAGTAGAGTTAAACTTTAAAAGCTATTTAAAGTTCAAGGAGTTTTTGCCCTTCAAAGGCAAAGCAAAGTAAAATTGAGAGGTTTACAATCATAGTTTTGAGTGCAATGTTTTTAAAAAGATTTATTTTTGTAGCTAATTTAGGGTATAGATGTGCCTAAGATTATCAACACTGCCCTCTAATCTTTTTTCTTCCATCTATGTTCTTATAATCCTAGCCTGTTTGTATAACTCAAGGGTAAGAAGTACCAGAATTAAAGGCTTTTTGGTGTCTTTTGTAGTAAAACACTATATTCTTTCCATAGCAAACAAAACAGTCACAAAATGTATGATTCCACTTGTAAGATAAATAAATGAATAATTAGAGTGAGTGGTTTTAGAAAGAGTTATCCTGCAGAAGAACATATTAAAAAGTTTATTTGGTAAATAAAAACATTCTATTTGTAGAGCACAAAATTTTCAGTTATTTGAGAAATATTTTGAGAAAATATTTGTTCTGTAGGAATTAGCGTCACTGGAAAGCATGATAAATAGGCTACTTCAAATTATAAACAAGATGAAAAGAAAGTTTGACTGTTTCATTAGGGAAAATCTTGTCAGCCATACTAAATAATTTAGTCCACCCAAATTCATTCTGCTTGTATTTATTTTTTTAAATTCATTTTTACTGAGATATATTCACATACCATGTAGTCATACAAAGTGTACATTCAAGTTGTTCACAATACCATTATATAGTTGTGCATTCATCACCAAAA